>NC_064622.1:487101448-487404479 GCF_023898315.1 Schistocerca nitens | reverse complement strand
TCACAAACTGAGCAAGTCAACAACACGTTGGTCCAGCCATGCCCCTTATTCAAGCAGTTATTTGGCTTGGCATTGGTTGATTGAGTGGTTAGGAGTCGTCGTGAGGGATATAGTGCCAAATTCTGTGCAACTGGCACGTTAAATCGTCAAAATCCCCAGATGATTGGAGGACGCTGTCCGTAATAACCCAAACTTTCTCGACTGGGGAGGGATTTGGGGAACTTGGTGGCCAAGGTAGGGTTTGGCAAGCACGAAGACAAGCATTAGAAACTCTTGCCCTGTGTGGACGGACGTTATTTTGCTGAAATGTAAGCCCAGGAGACTTGCCTTGACGGGCACAAAACAAGGCCTAGAATATCGTCGACACGCCGCTACGTTGTATTGGTGCGGCGGATGACACCAAAGGGGTGCTGCTGTAAAATGAGATGACAGCCCAGACCATCAATCCTGGTTGTCAGGCTGTATGGCGGGCCGACACTCGGGTTGGTATCCTAGCACCGTCTGCGGCGTCGCGCGACACGTCTTCTGCCTGGAATCTCATTGACTGAATTGTCTTCAGGATGATGCCCTGTTAGAAATGAGAGCCCGATGTCCAGCGAAGACGTCTGGAGACCCCCCGAAGAGTGGTGGGATAGCAACATGACTGTTGCCCGCCGTACGACCAGACAATGAAGAGTTGTGGTTTGGGCTGCCATATCTTTTCACAGCTTGACCCTTTTGGTTGTCATCCACGCCACCATTACAGGAAAGCAGTACATCTACAGTATTCTAAGCACCGTTTTGTTGCCCTTCATGGCTAGCTACTCCAGCAAGATAATGCCCGTCTGCTCATCTTCGTGCTTACCAAACCCTATCTTGACCAGCAAGGTCACCAGATGGCTCCCCAGTTGAGAAGGTTTGGAGCATTATGACCAGAGCCCTCCAACCAGCTGGGGATTTGACGATTTAACGTGCCAGTTGTACAGAAATTGGACGATACCCCTGAGGAGGACATCATACAACTCTACTAATCAATGCCAAGCCGAATAACTGCTCATGTAAGGAGCAGAGGTGGGCCAACGCGTTATTGACTTGCTCAATTTGTGAAGCTTTTCTTCTTGAATAAAGCTCTAACTCTTCTGAAATTGTAATCATTTGTTTGCGCATGTCCATCACAACTACCGATATCCACCCCATTCTGATAATTCCATCGAAGTGCGTCGTTTTTTTTTTTTTTGTATCTTAGTGTGTCAGGCTATTATTACGTTTGTTAGGAACGTAATGCATTTATGTGTAAGGTGGCAGAATAAATAGTCAGATCAGCACCTTACATGAAACCTCTACAAATCGCAATGAGAAGGTGAAGATGACACCTAACGTAAATCGACAGTTATGAGAACATTTGCCTATCAATATGTAATGCAAAAAGGGGTGGCAGTCAACCGACGGTAATTAACACACCATTCCTATACAATGCATGTCTTTGAGCAGAAGGTAGAACAGGGAACGTGAGTCGAGTCGCTTTTAGTTTTGAAAAGCCAGCTCCGCAACGGCGTAGCGAAACTGTGCTGTGGGAGTTACGCTGGCGACCACTTAAAGGGGTGACAGGAAAGAGGACAAAGACCCTGGGCAGGTGATTCAAGCTGGAGGGCCGCCTGTAGCGAGGGCATCGGTACAACGACAGAGAAGCTTTAGAAAACTGCGTTTCGAGATTCCAACGGGAGTCGAACAAAAGCAAGTGACGCATTTTCGTCCAGCGAGTGCGACACACAGAAAAGTCAATGTACTTTAGATGTCTAGAACGGGCACAAAACGTCCGATTGGCGGAAAGTCACTAGGAAGCAGATAACTACTGAAGTTTCGACGCAGTTTGATAGAACAGAAGTTGCGATGAGTAGAGGGTGTTTCTACAAAATGAGAGGAAAGCTCCTATTGGTCAGAAAAAGACGTGACGTGAAAAAGGAACCCAAGGGGAGGGAGGGAGTTCAGCCATGAGTAGGACAAGAGAGAATTTTTGAGGTGGGACTCTTCTCTGAACTGGCGTCAAGTGCAGAACGGAGCACTTAATGCTCTGTATGATGCAGAGAAGGAATTGGTGTGGCCACTGCGTTCACAGCGGCTGCACTCCAGCTAAAATTAGCTGTAGCAACGTTTAGCTCCAACTGTGGAGAAACGAACCAGCCAGATTAGTTAATTGTTCTTGCGAGAACTGAGCGGGCACTATAATGTGCATGCTGCTCCAACCATGCGCGTGTATATCGCCACATAATGAGACTAGGGCTGAGTACATGTTTTCTCGCATAATGAGAAACATAGGGAAAGTTTCTGCTGGAAAGTTCAGCAAAGGCCAGATTAGTTTTGTAACAATTTTAGTGGGAGAGAGCGGCCTTGCAGACAGCAACACGTTGTAGCCTAAGGTAAATACTGTGTACAGAGGCGTAAACTTTGTTGGATCACCAGCTAGCGTCCACTGTAAACTCGAGCGGCCTTGGGTAATCTTGTGTTCAAATTTGTCACTTGACTAAAAATCCGTCGTAGACTTGATTGTCATCCTAAATAGTACCAACTTTGAACCGGAATCGGATGATTTTCGTAGTACTGATCAACATCATAACGTATGTGTAGGAGCAATTTTGTAAAGAAACGTCCAATTAAACTTCATATTATTGTACTTAGGATTAACATAAAGAAACTTCCAATTAAACTTTCATAATATTGTGCTTAAGATTAATGTTCTTTCAGAGAGTTAAAATGTAACATTGTTGTGTATAAACTTATTTCACTTTTTGATGTTGGGAAGATGTGTTATCCATTGCGCTGTTTTTATGTTGGCGAGTTGAAAACTGTGTGAAAAGCTGTAATTTGGTGAAAAATAGTACGACATTAAACTTGTCATTTCACCTCACACAGTTGATCTCAATTCTAGAATAAGCAAGTAAAAACATAAACCCCCGCAGCCTTACATATGTTCAGATTGACATTAAGAAGTCAGATAAAATTTAAAGACATCTGTAGTGCCATTCAGGTTTCCCTTCTGGCGAAACAGAATAATTTGTACTTCATTTCACACTTCCTCGGCTGCAGGTGCTTGGTTACATACAGGGTGACAATTATTGAACTATATGAAAAAAAGTAAACTGGTTACAAACTACGGCGTGTACACACTTTATTCAACACGTAAACCTCGGTACAGACATTCGTATTTAGGTTATGACATGTTCGATATGCGTTCCATCATTGGCGCTGATGTGGCGCGAACGAATGCGAAATTCTATACGACCAGCTGAAGCTTCGGAACATCGATGCTGTCGATGACCTTCTGGATGGTTGTTTCAGCTCAGCAATGGTTTTGCGGTTTTTGCTGTACACCGTGCCTTAACTATAGCCCCACATAAAGGAGTCACATGTGTTCAGATCCGGAGAGTATGGTGGCCAATCGAGGCCAGAACGCGGCCCCGAAAGTGGTCCCCCAGGACATAAAACACTCTCCTGCTTCGATGGGGTCGAGCTCAGCCTTGTACGAACCACATCTTATCGAAATGGCGGTCACTTTGGATAATGGGAATGTAGTAGTCTTCCAAAACCTTCGCATCCGTTCGGTAGTGACCGTACCATCAGGCAATATCGCACCGATTATTCCGTGACTGGACATGCACACCACACAGTCACCCGTTGAGGATGAAGAGACTTCTCGATCGCGAAATGCGGATTCTCAGTCTCCCAACTGAGCCAATTTTGATAATAAGTGAAAAGCACCAGTTTGCTTTTGCTCTACAATATTACTTTTATTGGTAACCGGTTTTCGGCTTACAAGGCCATCTTCAGACATTTACTATTATCACCAAAGAAGTTACAATGTTTCCAAAGGAAGAGAAGTAACACGTCTAGACCAGACACAGCTTAACACTTCCCCTCTCCTGAAATTCGTATAATCATCTCTGTTGTTCATTACTTCCAACACTGTCTCTTCCTACATATTCCCATTCTCCTGTATTCATTAAGTTCTTTTGTTTTATTGAAGTTGTCTTTGTATTCAATATAGAGTGTAGTTTCAATAGTTAAGGCTTTCTTTTAACTAGTACTTGTGTTACTGTCCATGTTTAACACCCCTTTTAGTTGTCCATCAAAATTTGCTCATATTTTACTTTGTTCATTTATTTAATACAAACTGTTACACAGCCACTGTTTTGATTATAATGTTAATGTCAATGTGCAGTACCACCACTCTTTCAAAGATTGCATTTACTGTAGGTTTCCTCAAACGCCTACATTTTCCTGCTTTTATTTATTTCTGTTTATCTTATTGGTATTGCGTAAGTTCCTTATGTATTCTGTAGTCAAATTGATAATTGTCTCTTCTTTTAAATGATTTGGTTATCACTCTCCATGTTTCGTACCTCCTGATGTAGCCTCGACTAGTACTAATTTTATTTTATTTTATTAGTTTTGTTTATTAATAGACACTGTTATATAGACATGCTATTCCTATTTTGTGTTAAAGGTTTTCCTGTCTAACTTCTTTCCTGTCTAACTTCTTTGGTGATACTGGTGTTCAAGGTTTTCCTGTATACTCCATTGTTATTTATGTACTGTCCAATTTTTACTTTTTCATTGCATTACCACCACACTATCAAAGATGTTACTTACTGTATGTTTCTATTTCAGTCTAGACGTGTTACTTCTCTTCCAGTGTTGTTTGCAAACATTATAACTTTGTAACATTTTAACTTTAATTTGCTATGCTGAAAGCGTTACTGCTAATAGCCAATGAAAGCGGGTTGAAAGCTGTGAGCTGTCAGAGGAAGTTAATCTTGCATTACTAAGCAACAGTTTCACGACTGGGTATCTAGTCTAGGTTTACCAAATTCCCAAACAGACTAACATTGATTATAATCTTTTACAGTCATACAACAACCGGTAATATATCTATATATAAAAAAAGGAGAATTTAAATAAAAAGAAAGAAATCAGTTTATATTTGCAAATTTATTTTAAGATTGATCATTGAAATTTCAGCATATTATACGTGAGTTATACTGAGCTGGTGCCTTATTTACGATTGTGAAAATGTGAGATTGGAATCTTACGGAACACATAAAATATGGAGCCAAGATTGGGAGACTGGATACAACACTTCATTCATAAAACAACACACAAAGAACATTGAAACACATGCAAGAGAAAGTTAACCACAACCAACAGATTCAAATTTTCAGTCAAAGAAATTACGTTCGTAGCACAATCCTGTCCGTCATGTAATTACCACACACTGGTATACTAAATTCATATTAACTCTTTGTGAAATCTTCCCAAGAAGAATAGCTGAGGGCTACTTTGATGATTACACCACATGCTTCACGTGGTCAACTTGGTTTACAGAAAGCGTATAACTCCACAATAATTTAGATAATAAAAAATAAATTAGATCGAAAAGCAATTGACAAAAGAAAAACCTTGAGCTGGTTACTAACGTCTTACTGTTAACCTGACGGGTCAAACAGTTATATAAACACGTGGTACTGGTCTCACAAAGTAATGACAAAGCAACTACCGCAAAATAATCTGAACTTGACACGAGAATTACACTCCGCTGCAATTTAAGATAGCATTAGATATTTTAGAGCTAAACCTGAAATCACGGTGATTAAACTTTCAGTTAGGCTGAACTTAACAAATCCATTGTCCTACGGACTTAGCAGACACGCGCTTCGCCGGAGATCTTACCATTTCAGACGCTCGCCACCGCCAGACTGCAACTGCCTACTACCAGACTGTCACTGCCTACTACCCAGCGTGCTTCCTGAGAGTGGCTCACAAAGACAAACGGAAGGGGCCAGAGGGGCAGCTTCCTATACCAACATGACAAGGGACGGACCGGACCATACTAAGAATAGAAACCTCTTTGCTTTTAGGAACCGTAGCTACCTGTTCCGACGTTGGTCCCACTGTTCTCTAGCAGACAGCCTTGTCTGCTACCCTCAAGCATGCAACTACAAACACATTTGATCATTCATCCTCTCACACAGAAGGGAAGGGGGATGACAGTATCTTATCATATACAGTATATAACAGAAAGCGGATGTAGGTTCCGTATGAGACTGTGTGACATGAATTACATATATACTGTGTTTTAAAGTGTAGTAGTGTGACAGATCGTTCTTGTTTACGTGTAAAAGTAACACGTTCCACTACTCAGTCTCCTCCCAGATAGTCAGAAACGCCACAGTAAATTTAGAAGAGGAATTTATTCCATAAAAGACAACAAATTTGAGAAATTAAACATGAAAGGAATCCAACAGAGACCTTTCATAACCCCAACGCTCCGGGAAAAGACTGTGCAGGGAATTTTCTGGCCATGCTAGGACATTCCCAAGCAGGCTTCTCACACCCTACTTAAACCAAAAGTGTAAAGAAAAGGCAAAAGGTCACCAGCTACTTGCTAAAACACAATAATTTCAAACATCTTTACAATCTACCAATTTCAAAGAGAGAAAAAAAACACACAATCTGTGACACCTATTTAAAAGATCGTGTAGACCTAAATCGGTCAGCAAGTAAAGACAATGGTTCCTGTGTCATTAATATGAAAACAATTTCTGGTTGTTACTCTTATGGAGTTCACCAGTACTTGCTCATTGCAAGAGCCAACTCATCACAGGAAAATTTATGACTGTTAATTAACAAGCAAAATTTATGAAAATAGCAAAGGTGCCACAGCAATTAAAAAAAGAACATGAAATAACATCAGTATTATAAAGCAGAACATTACAATGCACAATTCGCAAAAGCAAAAAAAAATGATAAGAAAAAAAAACATGTTTTACAAAGTGGTTAGTGCAAAAAAAATTCTATGTCTTACAAAACTAATAATTTGTAGAATTAAAATAACTATGTGGCACTAATTTAATTACTCTACTATATTTCAATTAGCTAGCAAACAACGAGCACTGTGTCATTATACTGAAACTACAATAATTATATGATTGTTACCCTTAAGGGGTTCCTCACAATAAATATGCCCCATGCAAAGGCTAATCGATCACAGTCCAATGAGAATGAATAGCAATCTGACTGATAAACGAAGCAATGCCACTGCAATGAGTTTACGAAACAAAATATCACAAATCTAATACATAATACAAGAACAAACATTGATCAATAAAACAGTACAATAGTCGACATCTAAAACAAAACACCAATAAATAAAACACCTGCAACATACAAGAGTCAAAGTTAAAAAAAAATATAGAACACCTGCAAAATACAAGAGTCAAAGTTTAAAAAAAATATAGAACACCTGCAAAATACAAGAGTCAGAGTTTAATAAACACCAATAAATCGAGTCCCTGCAAAACACACGAGTCAAAGTTTCTGTGACAGAAACACACGTATATGCATTGAACTAAGAACCGTATAATCACTGTTCACTGATACACTCACTAGTTCCACTGTTCCGAGGCACAATATGAGGGGTGTGGGAGGGGGTTCGTCGCCGCAGCTGTCAGTAGGGATTTTTGTCCATCTGTTGCGTGCAATCCCGCCGTCTCTGCCCTCTCATGAAGTTTCTCTTGGTGGTCTGTGTCACGTACATCTCGATTTGGTTCCATGTTTGTGTTGTCAAATTCATGGGGTATCCTCGATTGACACGCCAGGTTGATATTCCTGGGCAAGGATGACACTTCAATGGCTCTTCTTTTGTGCCACCCTTAGCGACCAGAGAACATCGAACCATGATTTACTGTCGCTTGACAGTAGGCATCCTTCAGGAAATGTCGATAGGCGTCGTTGACGTCTGCAAGTTTCTCTGGACAGTACCTGTCAAAAGGCTCCACGCCCCTTGTGTTGTTTCTCCGCGGCCGTCTTGTCACGGTCGCGTGCGTGTGGTGCGTTGCCAGCAGATGGATTTCCGCGCGGTGGACCGCTCGCCCATCTCAGGTCAACGCCTTCTCGAAGGGTCGCGCGGGGCAGCCGCCCATTAGCTCCAGGTACAAGGGAAAGTGTTTGCGGCGGCCCTTCTTTTGTTGTCGGCCACGCTCCCGAAGTGGCCTGGCTGACAGCGTGTCCTGCTGGGAAACCCGCCAGTTTACAACTAGTCCGGCTGCTCCCGCTGTCTCTTAAGAGTTTTGCCGGTTCGCTTTCATGTTCTCAACTGCATTCACAGAAATTTTTCATCATTCTTATGTGATTACACAATGTCATACATATTACCACTTAGTATTGTCTTTCACAATTTTTAAGAACAAAGTGAAACTTAATTAATTTTTTTATAGAAATAATTAGATGAATCGACAATATAAAATAAAATTTAAATGACTTGACCATGTAAAAAAAATAAAAGTGAAATGACTTGACAATGTAAAAAAAATTAAAATTAAATGAACTGACAATATAATATTTAAATCCACATCACTAATGTGGTTCACTTACGTTTTAATAAATCAAGTGCTACTTATTAATTCACTAAAATGAATAGGATTATCCCTTGTGCAAGTATAGGTCAGGACAGCATAGGGTTCACATGTTATTTACACACACACATGCACACCTGTTGTCTATTCTACAAACTAACTACCCATAAACATGCATTACTCATAATTCTACTTCTATCCACTCCTAGTTAAGCCCACAAGCTACTCCAATTCTATTTCAACACCGTGTATATACCACTACAGCAATGTTCTAATTCGCCCTCTTCTTGACGCTCGCGGCATACGTCTTGTCATATAATGAATATGGAGACTTTCCTTAAACATACACATTAAAAAGAACAATGGTTATTTGCACACCAAAACATTTATATCAGTACACACACCTGAAAAGAGACTCGCAATTATACATTTATCATACTCATATATTCACACATAAAACAGTAAGAAAATTTCATCTAAAATTACGTTATCACAAGAATTAATCACACAGATGGCTCTGAGAAGGTTAAAATGTCTGCACTATACAAGTTATACTACATTTTCTTACCCATTTTGCTGCGATTTCGTTCCTTCTTTAAGTTACCTTTCGCTTCCAAATCAGTTATTTCGCCTGTGGTGGTTATTCTGGATTCATTTCTCATGAATGGCAAAATTGTGGTCACCTCTATTCTGTAAAACAGTATCATCTTAACATATTGAACTTACAACAGACACAAAAGATTCGAATCCTCCTGTAGTTTAAATGACAAATGTTTTGCTTCATCCTTATTACCTTAAACCAAGCTTTCCTTCGTTCCCATAATCAAAATTATTTAATCATCCTCTACCTTCAAGAGGGAAATTTCCTCAGTACAAATCATATAGGCTGCAGTGCATCCCGCACCAGCGAAAACAGTAGGCTGTAATGCTCACAGCATCAGCAAAACACATAAACGTCGCTTTTCTGGGACAAGTATTAACACAGAATAAGTTTTCCAGGCTTTGGCTCAACATCAATCAAGACTACAAAAAGGATCCATATTTCCTTTCCATTCTCCATTTGCTGAAAAACTGCTCGTATTTGACTACCACAATAATATTTCAGAGCCACGTAAATTACACAAACCACAATTCTTCTTTCACCTTGAAGGGAATCAATATACTTACGAAATCCACAGATAGCACTTTACGTACTCAGCTATAAAGAACAAAAAAAAAAGACATATATCATCAATATTAACATATCATCACATATTGGGAAGCCAATGGTTAAACAATCGTATTATCGCATCCTGTTTTCAAGATTCCAGATTTACTCATTCCTTTCTCAGAGTTCTCCTATCTTAAAATATTCATACAGCACGCATACTATAGTAAGAGATCCTCATTTGTACTGACAGATATAGAATAGTAATAGAAAGATAGTAGCACTGAAAGCAGAAAATCGGAAACAAGGCTACTAACAGCTGGGGACCTGGGTTTGCCAGACCCATAATACCCACAGATCGGATATTCCCCTGAGTTTTCCTATCTTAAAATATTCATACAGCACGCATACTATAGTAAGAGATCCTCATTTACACTGACAGATATAGAATAGTAATAGATAGATAGTAGCACTGAAAACAGAAAATCGGAAACACGGCTACTAACAGCTGGGGACCTGGGTTTGCCAGACCCATAATACCCACAGATCGGATATTCCCCTGTGTTTTGCATTAATTCAACACAGATCTTGCTTCTCTCAGGAGCGACTCTTTTCAATTTACACAAAAAAAACATAAACAGCATTTCACTCGTTCACAAAGAAACCTTTTATCTTCACGTTTGAATCAAACTAAATCCTAATTGCACAAGGAAAGAAAAAAAATTAAAACATCACTTCAATCAATCACATAGAAACATCTTTATCATTATTTTTACCAACATATTATTCAAAATGCATTTATCACAAATGTAAACTAATCAATTCATTCTCCTCTCTATAAATCCTATGTACTCATTTGCCATGTCGCTCATTTGTTCCGATTTGGCGCCTTCTGGGCTGATCATTTGTCATTGCCGGTTTCGTTCATTCCCATTTGCCGGATTATGTCTAGGGTTGGCCGGCCGAATTTCAACATCACGTGGTGCTCCGCCTACAGTCCTATTTCCACCGTATTCATCGTAGTACCGATTCTGGTTGCCGTACCTGTAGCGTTCACGATTCTGTCCACGTCCTCGATCATTTCTGTTGTTCCACCTGTGTTCGCGACTGTCACCCCAGTTTCTATACGGCCTGTCCCGATTATTGTTCCGTTCGCGTCGCGACGACCAGTCACGCCGTTGATTAGTACGACGGCCACGACTGCGATCCCGCTGCTGTGCCCCGTAATAACTTTGTGCCTAATTAGGTGGGAATTCTGCTGTATTATATTCCAACTCTTGGAGAAGTGTTTTAAACGTTTCCACGTCCTCTTTGCATCGTCCCGCAAGAATGACGTGGCGCAAGTGCATCGGCAGTTTGGTGATGCATATCCTAATTAGTTCCGCAGGCCCGTATGGGTCGTATAAAAATTGATTTGCCTGCAGCATGTGGTCGAATAGGCGTGCAGGGCTGCCGAAACCAGACTGGTTCAAATTTGGCAGCATAATTATGCCATGTTTGACCCTATCTTGTGCCGCTTCCGACCAATAGGCGGACAGAAAGGCTTGTCGAAACTCCCGAGTGGAGTTGCAGTGACGCGCTGCCGACCTCATGCGACTCGCCGGTTCGCCTTCCAAATAGCCACACATATATTCTATCTTATGTGAACTTGCCCAGTCGGGAGGAAGACAGAACTCAAATTGCTCGAGCCATGCTCGTGGATGTATGCCTTTTTGAGAATTTCGGAATATCTCAAACTTTCTTACCGTAAGGAAATGTTTGAAATCAAATCCCCGCATTTCCTCCTGGCGAGGCCCTTGTATGTTTCTATTTGTCTCATGTCTGCCCCTCAAATTACATTCTTCCCTGTCGTCAAAATCTCCCTCGTGGCCGGAGTCCCTCTCTGCACTGTTCGTACGGCTATTTTTAGTGCTATTGGCGAGTTCAGAATCACACGCCATGCGGTTTTCCAGATGCGCCACGCGTTCTTGTAATTCGCCTGTTACAGCTCTGTGTTGCCTGTTCACTTCGAATTGTCCCTTCTGAAATTTAAGAAGCGAACGCACTTCTTCGGTCTCAGCGGCCGCTACCGGTGTAGTATTGTTCTCGCTTTCCGTCAGCTTCATCGTGCCTACAATGTCCGCTAATGCCGCAATCTTATCATCTATTTGTCTCTTGTCCTCCGCCCCAGTCTGCTTCAATTGTTCAACCTGCTGTTCCAACGCGTGGATCGCTAAACTGTTGTCCGCTATTGTGTTGCTAACGGATGTGGGACAATGCGTTTCCGCCTCTTGGACCCTCGAGAGTACCTGCTGGTGTTCCCTTTGGCATTCTTCCCTCAGCTCTTGGAAATTCCTAAGTAGCTGTTCTTCGCTTTCTTTAGATTCGGCATCGCCACTCCGCTTACTCTGTTCTAAGGCTTGCAGACGGTCATCGATTTGTTCAAATGTACGGCCTAATTCTTTCATAATATCACTTTTTATTTCACTTGCCAGATTGTTTATTCTTTGTGAGATATCATCGGACACTCTCTGCATCGACTTGTCGACTTTATTTGTCTGCTGGATTAGTTTTTTGTCTATTTGTTCGCCTAGCTCTCGGATCGATTTTTCTGATTTATGCGTCATTTGTTCGCCTAGCTCGCGGATCGATTTTTCTGATTTATGCGTCATTTGTTCGCCTAGCTCGCGGATCGATTTTTCGGATGATTCTTTTTGTTCTCGGAACGATTTTTCTAATTTCTCTGCGTTTTCTTTATTTTGTTGCAATAAAGCTTTCATGAGTTCTGCCAAATCAATTTGGTTAGTTGGAGGCAAATTAATTTCTGGCTCTGATGTGAGCCCGTTCGTGCTGTTTTGCATTTCGTCTGAAGTATTCTCCATTGCATTTTCGGAACCGCCCGACGCGTTAATATTGGAAATCAAATTATCCCCTTGGTCCATGTTGCTTAAGTTGTCGGACCGCTTACTTTTAGCTTGGTTACGTGTCAGCATTAGTGCAATTTACACCCAGTACGCAACACACTAATCACAATAAATGTGTCCCCCAAAAATTACGGCAGTCACACGAAAGATACTCAACCTAGTACACACTTTTTCACACGCGAAACAAATTTTTCTCTTTGATCGAAACAGTGGAATTTACAAGCGAGAAAAAAAAAAACCACACACACACATATAAAACACACAAATATAGAAAACACACAAATATAGAAAACAAAACAAGACAAACAACGCAACGCCGATCAACAACGCCGTGAATCTTTTGAAAGTCTGCTCAGAACAATGCAGAAGTTGATCGAGCGCTGTAGGGAAAAAAAATTAAGATTATACAACGCTCGCAATCTAACGTATCAGAGATTCCAGAGTCTAGCGGAATCACAGAACAGGGTCGCCATGTGTAACGTTTTAACTTTGATTTGCTATGCTGAAAGCGTTACTGCTAATAGCCAATGAAAGCGGGTTGAAAGCTGTGAGCTGTCAGGGGAAGTTAATCTTGCATTACTAAGCAACAGTTTCACGACTGGGTATCTAGTCTAGGTTTACCAAATTCCCAAACAGACTAACATTGATTATAATCTTTTACAGTCATACAACAACCGGTAATATATCTATATATAAAAAAGGAGAATTTAAATAAAAAGAAAGAAATCAGTTTATATTTGCAAATTTATTTTAAGATTGATCATTGAAATTTCAGCATATTATACGTGAGTTATACTGAGCTGGTGCCTTATTTACGATTGTGAAAATGTGAGATTGGAATCTTACGGAACACATAAAATATGGAGCCAAGATTGGGAGACTGGATACAACACTGCATTCATAAAACAACACACAAAGAACATTGAAACACATGCAAGAGAAAGTTAACCACAACCAACAGATTCAAATTTTCAGTCAAAGAAATTACGTTCGTAGCACAATCCTGTCCGTCATGTAATTACCACACACTGGTATACTAAATTCATATTAACTCTTTGTGAAATCTTCCCAAGAAGAATAGCTGAGGGCTACTTTGATGATTACACCACATGCTTCACGTGGTCAACTTGGTTTACAGAAAGCGTATAACTCCACAATAATTTAGATAATAAAAAATAAATTAGATCGAAAAGCAATTGACAAAAGAAAAACCTTGAACTGGTTACTAACGTATTACTGTTAACCTGACGGGTCAAACAGTTATATAAGCACGTGGTACTGGTCTCACATAGTAATGACAAAGCAACTACCACAAAATAATCTGAACTTGACACGAGAATTACACTCCGCTGCAATTTGAGATAGCATTAGATATTTTAGAGCTAAACCTGAAATCACGGTGATTAAACTTTCAGTTAGGCTGAACTTAACAAATCCATTGTCCTACGGACTTAGCAGACACGCGCTTCGCCGGAGATCTTACCATTTCAGACGCTCGCCACCGCCAGACTGCAACTGCCTACTGCCAGACTGCAACTCTGCTACTACCAGACTGCCACTGCCTACTACCCAGCGTGCTTCCTGAGAGTGGCTCACAAAGACAAACGGAAGGGGCCAGAGGGGCAGCTTCCTATACCAACATGACAAGGGACGGACCGGACCATACTAAGAATAGAAACCTCTTTGCTTTTAGGAACCGTAGCTACCTGTTCCGACGTTGGTCCCACTGTTCTCTAGCAGACAGCCTTGTCTGCTACCCTCAAGCATGCAACTACAAACACATTTGATCATTCATCCTCTCACACAGAAGGGAAGGGGGATGACAGTATCTTATCATATACAGTATATAACAGAAAGCGGATGTAGGTTCCGTATGAGACTGTGTGACATGAATTACATATATACTGTGTTTTAAAGTGTAGTAGTGTGACAGATCGTTCTTGTTTACGTGTAAAAGTAACACGTTCCACTACTCAGTCTCCTCCCAGATAGTCAGAAACGCCACAGTAAATTTAGGAGAGGAATTTATTCCATAAAAGACAACAAATTTGAGAAATTAAACATGAAAGGAATCCAACAGAGACCTTTCAACTTCTTTGGTGATAATACTAAGTAAATGTCTGAAGATGGCCTTGCAAGCCGAAAACCGGTTAACAATAAAAGTAATATTGTAGAACAACAGCAAACTGGTGCTTTTCATTTATTATAATGTTGTTCTACCAAGAACCGGCGGAAGATTCTGTTAACCAATTTTGATAATTGACGAACCCATCCAAATCAAAGGGGGCTTCGTCGCTAAACCAAACCATACAGCGCATACTAATTGCTATCAAGCCTTCGCGGCCAACGGTGCAGTTTGAACGTCCTAACGCAGACTATTGCAGAAGTTATGACTATTTGATTTCATGTTGTTGTTGTTGTGGTCTTCAGTCCAGAGACTGGTTTGATGCAGCTCTCCATGCTATCCTGTGCAAGCTTCATCTCCCAGTACCTACTGCAACCTACATCCTTCTGAATCTGTTTAGTGTATTCATCTCTTGGTCTCCCTCTACGATTTCTACCCTCCGCGCTGCCCTCCAATACTAAATTGGTGATCCCTTGATGCCTCAGGACATGTCCTACCAACCGATCCCTTCTTCTAGTCAAGTTGTGCCACAAATTTCCCTTCTCCCCAGTTCTAGTCAATACCTCCTCATTAGTTATGTGGTCTACCCACCTAATCTTCAGCATTCTTCTGTAGCACCACATTTCGAAAGCTTCTATTCTCTTCTTGTCAACACTGTTTATCGTCCACGTTTCACTTCCATATATAGCTACACTCCATACAAATACTTTCAGAAACTACTTCCTGACACTTAAATCTATACTCGATGTTAACAAATTTCTCTTCTTCAGAAACGCTTTCCTTGCCATTGCCATTCTACATTTTATATCCTCTCTACTTCGACCATCATCAGCTATTTTGCTCCCCAAATAGCAAAAATCATTTACTACTTTAAGTGCTTCATTTCCTAATCTAATTCTCGCAGCATCACCCGATTTAATTCGACTACAGTCCGCTATCCTCGCTTTGCTTTTGTTGATGTTCATCTTATATCCTCCTTTTAAGACACTATCCATTCCCTTCAGCTGCTCTTCCAGGTCCTTTGCTGTCTCGGACAGTATTACAAAGTCATCGGCGAACCTCAAAGTTTTTATTTCTTCTCCATGGATTTTAATTCCTACGCCGAATTTTTCTTTTGTTTCCTTTACGGCTTGCTCAATATACAGATTGAATAACATCGGGAAGAGGCTACAACCCTGTCTCACTCCCTTCCCAACCACTGTTTCCCTTTCATGCCACTCAACTCTTCTAACTGCCATCTGGTTTCTGGATCTGAGCACTACGGGACTTAACTGCTGAGGTCATCAGTCCTCTAGAACTTAGAACTACTTAAACCTAACGAACCTAAGGACATCACACACATCCATGCCCGAGGCAGGATTCGAACCTGCGACCGTAGCGGCAGTGCGGTTCCAGACTGTAGCGCTTAGAACTGCTCGGCCACTCCGGTCGGCCATCTGGTTTCTGCACAAATTGTAAATAGCCTTTCGCTCCCTGTATTTGACCCCTGCCACCTTCAGAATTTGAAAGAGAGTATTCCAGTCGACATTGTCAAAAGATTTCTCTAAGTCTACAAATGCGAGAAACGTAGTTTTGCCTTTCCTTAATCTTTCTTCTAAGATAAGTCGTAGGTTGAGTATTGCCTCACGTGTTCCAACATTTCTGCGGAATTCAAACTGATCTTCCCAGAGGTCGGCTTCTACCAGTTTTTCCATTCGTCTGTAAAGAATTAGTGTTAGTATTTTGTAGCTGTGGGTTATTAAACTGATAGTTCGGTAATTTTCACATCTGTCAACACCTGCTTTCTTTGGGATTGGAATTTGATTTCATAAAGTTCAATAATTGTCACCCTATAAGTTTACGGCTTCTAATGGTACATTTCTTTCGGCCCGTCAACCTTTGTGCCATTCTCGTTCTCGACACGGGCATTTTGACGCCAGTGTTGAAGGCACGGAATTTACGCAAGTTCGAGAAAAGCATCGAGCGACTGCCGAGTTCGGAAAGTGGAGCCAGATGCGGGAGCTACTTTCAGAAGTCGACTTGCTTATGATTCGGCGTCGAGCACCTTCTGCAAGCGACCAGCGGAAGTTTACTTGCTAGCGCGCACACGCGTCAAGAACAGGGCAAACCGCATGGGTTCCGCTGGGCAACTCCGCCAAGGAACTTTCCGGTGTGGAGGAGGCGGCGGAACTGTCGGCCGGCCGGGTGCGCTGCGGAATCAGCCGGTGTTGGGCGTCTCGAGTTACCAGGCCGGGATTCCCGGTCTCTCCGTAGAAGCGGCTGCCCGGGCTGGTTTGTAGGGATCTGCGCTGGTAGGATCAAGTGTCTGGCGCTGCCTACACGCCTTAGCGCGGTACGTCAGGAGTTTCCAGTCTGAACTTGTACTGAAATTGCTTAACAATTGCTGAATACGTGTAGGAACTGGATATACGTCCTAATTCGGGTATCCCTCGGAATTGTGTCAGGACGCAAATTTCGGCCCCTCACTGCGACTTCCCCGACTTTGTGAAATTCGAAATTATAACATATAATTCACAATATGGATGAAAAAGTCTCCTTTCTTTTCAGTGTTCGTTTTCTGTTAGATACGCCGCTTCTTTTTTTTTTTTCTCAACACGTTTAGCGGTGTTACTATGTATTGAGATTTGCGAGATATACGTGACCACACTGGGTGACGGAAGGACTGAAGACGACAATTCTACAGTCGAAATCGCTCTGCAATAATTTCAGATTATTCGTGACTGATAGCTTCATTTGTCCATTTGTACGACACGGAAATATCAAGAGAGCCGATGAGTTTAAGTATTTGAGAGAATGGATAAACCTAAATGGGTTAGATAATGCTACAAGTAAACAAAGATTTGAGAGAACGGAATTAACATACAAACTCACCCAAAATCTATATAATAGATCAGTACAGTTCCAGGCAAAAATTGAACAGTAAGCAACGGTAGTTAAACCGGAAGCACCACTGTGTACGGATCTGCGTGCCTAACGCTGAATAAAAGAAGTGAGCAAGAAGAAGTGCAAAAGAAAGAACGGAAACTACTCAGAAAAATTTTAGAGCCACGAAAGGACAAAGATAACTACGGGACGAAGAGGAGAACTGAAGACCTATACAGAAACAGAAATGATCACAGACACAATAAGGAAGAGCAGATTAAAGTTTTACGCTCAGAATGACAATAGGCTAACAAAGAATTTTTTAAATTTCATTCCCAAATTAAAAAACCACCACAGTATGACCAGAAAGAAGAATGTGACAAAATTTAACGTCGCAGAAGTTACCATACAGGACAAGGAAAAATTTCAGGCTATTGATCAATACTAAAAAAAAAATTCCTACCTAAAATAAAGAAAAAAAATACAACCTAGGAGGGCGATGTCAAATGAACCAAGGTAGGCCATCGGCCAACACATTAGGAAGTTCTGGGAAGATAAAAAGAAACAGGTGTATTATTGGCCAAATTCTGCAATAATAAAAAAATATATATGGATAGCCTACGTTCGTCCGAATATTTTTCTTATAGTTTCACGTAACATTATGAAGTAAATCGGTGAAGGTTTTTTTCGAGATTTTAGCAGACAAGTTCCTGAAACTTCCTGGGAGATTAAAACTGTGTACCCGACCTAGACTCGAAGCCGGAACCTTTGCCTTCGAGTCTCGGTCCGGCACACAGTTTTAATCTGCCAGGAAGTTTCATATCAGTACACACTCCGCTGCAGAGTGAAAATCTCATTCTGGAGACAAGTTTCTCTTTTGAAAATTGCAGCACCGAGGAAAGGCCCACGGCCTTGCCGCAGTGGTAACACCGGTTCCCGTTAGATCACCGAAGTTAAGCTCTGTCGGGCTGGGCTAGCACTTGTTGGCAAGTGGGGTGCCCTAAGCCCTTGGGAGGCAAACTGAGGAGCTACTTGATTGAGAAGTAGCAGCTCGGGTCTCGGAAACAGACATACAGACGGGAGAGCGGTGTGCTGACCACATGCCTCTCCATATCCGCACCCAGTATCGTCTATGGGTGAGGATGACACGGCGGCCGGTCGGTATCGATGGGCCTTCATGTCCTGTTCGGGAGGAGTTTAATTTAGTTTATTTAATACCGAGGAAAGAGAGATAGGAGAGAAATACTATTATACAGGGTGTTACAAAAAGGTACGGCCAAACTTTCAGGAAACATTCCTCACACACAAATAAAGAAAAGATGTTATGTGGATATGTGTCCGGAAACGCTTAATTTCCATGTTAGAGCATTTTAGTTTCGTCAGTATGTACTGCACTTCCTCAATTCACCGCCAGTTGGCCCAATTGAAGGAAGGTAATGTTGACTTCGGTGCTTGTGTTGACATGCGACTCATTGCTCTACAGTACTAGCATCAAGCACGTCAGTACGTAGCATCAACAGGTTAGTGTTCCTCACGAACGTGGTTTTGCAGTCAGTGCAATGTTTACAAATGCGGAGTTGGCAGATGCCCATTTGATGTATGGATTAGCACGGGGCAATAGCCGTGGCGCGGTACGTTTGTATCGAGACAGATTTCCAGAACGAAGGTGTCCCGACAGGAAGACGTTCGAAGCAATTGATCGGCGTCTTAGGGAGCACGGAACATTCCAGCCTATGACTCGCGACTGGGGAAGACCTAGAACGACGAGGACACCTGCAATGGACGAGGCAATTCTTCGTGCAGCTGACGATAACCCTAATGTCAGCGTCAGAGAAGCTGATGCTGTACAAGATAACGTTGACCACGTCACTGTATGGAGAGTGCTACGGGAGAACCAGCTGTTTCCGTACCATGTACAGCGTGTGCAGGCACTATCAGCAGCTGATTGGCCTCCACGGGTACACTTCTGCGAATGGTTCATCCAACAATGTGTCAATCCTCATTTCAGTGCAAATGTTCTCTTTACGAATGAGGCATCATTCCAACGTGATCATATTGTAAATTTTCACAATCAACATATGTGGGCTGACGAGAATCCGCACGCAATTGTGCAATCACGTTATAAACACAGATATTCTGTGAACGTTTGGGTAGGCATGGTTGGTGATGTCTTGATTGGTCCCCATGTTCTTCCACCTACGCTCAATGAAGCACGTTATCATGATTTCATACGGGATACTCTACCTGTGCAAGTACGACACAACATGTGGTTCATGCACGATGGAGCTCCTGCACATTTCACTCGAAGTGTTCGTACGCAACTCAACAACAGATTCGGTGATCGATGGGTTGATAGAGGCGGACCAGTTCCATGGCCTCCACGCTCTCCTGACCTCAGCCCTCTTGGCTTTCATTTATGGAGGTATTTGAAAGCTCTTGTCTACGCAACCCCGGTACCAAATGTAGAGACTCTTCGTGCTCGTATTGTGGACGGCTGTGATACAATACGCCATTCTCCAGGGCTGCATCAGCGCATCAGGGATTCCATGCGACGGAGGGTGGATGCATGTATCCTCGCTAACGGAGGACATTTTGAACATTTCCTGTAACAAAGTGTTTGAAGTCACACTGGTACGTTCTGTTGCTGTGTGTTTCCATTCCATGATTAATGTGATTTGAAGAGAAGTAATAAAATGAGCTCTAACATGGAAAGTAATCGTTTCCGGACACATGTCCACATAACATATTTTCTTTCTTTGTGTGTGAGGAATGTTTCCTGAAAGTTTGGCCGTACCTTTTTGTAACATCCTGTATAATGAAATAATAATCAACCAGTTGCGTATAAATTTTTTTATTTCTTGTCTTGTTTCGGGCTTAGTGCCCTTCTACAGAAGGTTATGTCTATCGCATTATTTGCGAGTGTCAATAATAAAGTGCATGCAGCACAATGCCATGGTCATGTGAACTATATTATCATGGCACCGAGGTGTATGTACTTTATTATTGCGACTACAGCTGTTGAAGATGGACAAAATACTAGTAGTATATTATTATCCATGTAAATGACGAGTTACATACGATCTTTTTCATTCCTCGCTAAAATATTAATGTGGAATGTGGAACAATAAAATATTAGCTTGAAACCATCGGAAAAGGGCGCAAAGTGGAGATAAATGCTTTTTATCATCGATTTGTCGAAAAAATCGTTTCGTATCGTCGTCAAAGAACTTTCGAGCTGGGAATGCAGTATTCGGAGGTCAGATCTGAAGGAGGTAGACGTGCGGAACAGTAACGTGCAGGTATGACATCCGAGGCCCGCCGATGCTACGAGAAGTGGTAGTCCGGCTGAACTGTGTATTCCTCGGGTCTTACCATTGCATTCATTTTATACTCACGTGTTAATCGTAGTTGCGCCACATCAGGAATATTGCAATTAACATTCATGGTTGAAAAGGCTGTTAGGAATTTTACTTGTACGAGGCTCGGTGCCTGTATTTTTATTTGCAAGAATACGCGTATTCTGTTTGTCCGCATCTCGTGGTCGTGCGGTAGCGTTCTCGCTTCCCACGCTCGGGTTCCCGGGTTCGATTCCCGGCGGGGTCAGGGATTTTCTCTGCCTCGTGATAGTTGGGTGTTGTGTGATGTCCTTAGGTTAGTTAGTTTTAAGTAGTTCTAAGTTCTAGGGGACTGATGACCATAGATGTTTAGTCCCATAGTGCTCAGAGCCATTTGAACCATTTTTGAACGTATTCTGTTTTGTGCTCGGCAGTCCGTCGTTTCCTTTATACACTGCACTGAATTGAAAATATTCTGGTTCTGTTGCCAGTAACTGAGTGCTACGTGCATATTTTTTTAAAATGCAGGGTGAATTTGAAACTGTTGTTCATCCTTAGTTTTCTCGTTTAGTATTCTCGGGAGCTTAGTGGAGTGGCAGAGGATTGCAGTCAGAGTCAGAAGTGTTAACTGAGGTTCCTGTCAGAATTTTTACCATAGTAGGGTACTGTTTCCAGGGGTTTTTCACTCCAAGCCCCTAATAGCGACGGCTGATTCAGACTATGAAAAGTTGAAATGAAAGCTCAGATTGCAATACTTACCCATTTTCTCTACAAAAGGGAGCCACCACAACAGGTTGCAACAAGAGATCGGTCAAACTTTCAGGACGCGTTCCTGATACGCAGTGGAATAGACTAGTGGCTATACCAAAGAGTATGCTCTGACGTTAAAACAGCGATTACTATTCACTTACGCCATATGTCTTCGATTTTCTGATTTTAGTGCACCGACAAACTCATTAAGTTTACTTGAGAGTGTGTTTAAGTTTCAGTTTCTGAATCTGCCACTGAGAGCACCATTATCGATTAAATAAAAAAAATGGCGGCGTCAGTGAAGAAAAATTTACAATGTATTGTGAGGCTGGCTGAGACGAAATCTGTATTACGGTACAACGAAGGTTCGGAACAACCGCCAGCAGACGTGTTGTTGATAAAAGCATTGGTGCAAATCCTTTTTTAAATGTGGATGCGATTGGAAAGAAGAAAAGTAGCGGGCAACCTTCAGTGTCTGCAGATACTGCCGGAAACATCCCGACTGTTGTCCGACCGCCATCCAAATCGGTGACGCAAGGATCACGTGATCTCCAGGTACCGGAGACTACCGGGCACCGAGATTTAAGCAGACGGTTGTAGCCGTTTGCTTCCAGAACTCAGACTTTTCAGAGACTGATACCACAGGATCTTGAAAAATTAGAAAAAAACTGCTGATAACATGGTACTACTTATCGTAGAGAAACAAAATTTCTTACTGGAACTTCATTTTTCTGATGCAGTAACTTTTCACTCTTAACTCCCGTTGTAAACAGACGTCACGCGCACATCTGGAACAACAAAAAGCCAAGCCTTACTAGGCAGCACTTATGGGACAATCCGAAGACCAAAGTGTGGTGTACAAAGACATCGGCCCAATTTTCTTCCGTGGAACACGTGTCATTGGCAATGAGTAGTTGTGGGGAGAAGGGGTTGGGGGGGGGAGGGTAGGGTGCAGAAAGGAAGGAAAAGGAACTGATGGTATCAACTGCACCCGGACTTGTGCGGCATCAGCGGCGACGAGTCACTATGTGTGGCGGACCGGGAGTCGAGCCCAGGACCTCCTTCTTACTAGCCAGTTGCGTTAACCGCTGGGCCACGCAAACACACTGTTTATCGCCACTAGGCACGCCTCTCGGCCGACCCACATCCCCACCTAGCTCCACCTTCCGCAGCCCGTCCATCTCCTCAATGCTCGTTCCTTTCATTTTCCCGCAGGAGGTCGGACGTAATTGTGCATCCGCATTATTGTGGCTAAGATAGACACGAAGCCCATGCCTACTACAGTAGTACAAGTTTATATGCCAACTAGCTCTGCAGTGGATGAAGAAATTGATGAAATGTAAGATGAGATAAAAGAAATTATACAGGTAGTGAAGGGAGACGAAAATTTAATAGTCATGGGTGACTGGTATTCGAGAGTGGGGAAAGGCAGAGAAGGAAACATAGTACGTGAATATGGACTGGGGTTAAGAAATGAAAGAGGAAGCCGCCTGGTAGAATGTTGCACAGAGCATAACTTAATCATAGCTAACACTTGGTTCAAGAATCATGAAAGAAGGCTGTATACATGGAAGAATCCTGGAGATACTAGAAGGTATCAGATAGATTATGTAATGGTAAGACAGAGATTTAGGAATCAGGTTTTAAATTGTAAATCATTTCCAGGGGCATATGTGGACTCTGACCAAATCTATTGGTTATGTACTGTAGATTAAAACTGAAGAAACTGCAAAAAGGTGAGAATTTAAAGAGATGGGACCTGGATAAACTGACTAAACCAGAGGTTGTACAGAGTTTCAGCGAGAGCACAAGGGAACAATTGACAGGAATGTGGGAAAGAAATACAGTAGAAGAAGAATGGGTAGCTTTGAGGGATGAAGTCGTGAAGGCAGCAGAGGATCAAGTAGGTAAAAAGACGAGGGCTAGTAGAAATTCTTGGGTAACAGAAGAAATATTGAATTTAATTGATGAAAGGAGAAAATATAAAAATGCAGTAAATGAAACTGGCGAAAAGGAATACAAACGTCTCAAAAATGGGATCGACAGGAAGTGCAAAATGGCTAAGCAGGGATGGCTAGAGGATAAATGTAAGGATATAGGGGCTTATCTCACTAGGGGTAAGATAGATACTGCCTACAGGAAAATTAGAGACCTTTGGAGAAAAGAGAGCCACTTGTATGAATATCAAGAGCTCAGATGGAAACCCAGTTCTAAGCAAAGAAGGGAAAGCAGAAAGGTGGAAGGAGTATATAGAGGGTTTATACAAGGGCGATGTACTTCAGGACAATATTATAGAAATGGAAGAGGATGTAGATGAAGATGAAATGGGAGATACGATACTGCGTGAAGAGTTTGACAGAGCACTGAAAGACCTCATTCGAAACAAGGCCCCGGGAGTAGACAACATTCCATTAGAATTACTGACGGCCTTGGGAGAGCCAGTCCTGACAAAACTCTACCATCTGGTGAACAAGATGTATGAGACAGGCGAAATACCCTCAGACTTCAAGAAGAATATAATAATTTCAATCCCAAAGAAAGCAGGTGACGACAGATGTGAAAATTACCGAACTATCAGTTTAATAAGTCACAGCTGCAAAATACTAACGCGAATTCTTTACAGACGAATGGAAAAACTGATAGAAGCCGACCTCGGGGAAGATCAGTTTGGATTCCGTAGAAATGTTGGAACACGTGAGGCAATACTGCCCCCACGACTTATCTCAGAAGAAAGATTAAGGAAAGGCAAACCTACGTTTCTAGCATTTGTAGACTTAGAGAAAGCTTTTGACAATGTTAACTGGAATACTCTCTTTCAAATTGTAAAGGTGGCAGGGGTAAAATACAGGGAGCGAAAGGCTATTTACAAGTTGTACAGAAACCAGTTGCCAGTTATAAGAATCGAGGGACATGAAAGGGAAGCAGTAGTTGGGAAGGGAGTGAGACAAGGTTTTAGTGTCTCTCCGATGTTATTCATTCTGTACATTCAGCAAGCAGTAAAGGAAACAAAAGGAAAATTCGGAGTAGGTATTAAAATCCATGGAGAAGAAATAAAAACTTTGAGGTTCGCCGATGACATTGCAATTCTGTCAGAGACAGCAAAGGACTTCGAAGGGCAGTTGACCGGAATGGACAGTGTCTTGAAAGGGGGATATAAGATGAACATCAACAAAAGCAAAACGAGGATAATGGAATGTAGTCGAATTAAGTCGGGTGATGCTGAGGGAATTAGTTTAGGAAACGAGACACTTAAAGTAGTAAGGGAGTTTTGCTATTTGGGGAGCAAATTAACTGATGATGGTCGAAGTAGAGAGGATATAAAATGTAGACTGGCAATGGCAAGGAAAGCGTTTCTGAAGAAGAGAAATTTGTTAACATCGAGTATAGGTTTAAGTGTCAGGAGGTCGTTTCTGAAAGTATTTGTATGGAGTGTAGCCATGTATGGAAGTGAAACGTGGACGATAAATAGTTTAGACAAGAAGAGAATAGAAGCTTTCGAAATGTGGTGCTACAGAAGAATGCTGAAGATCAGATGGGTAGATCACATAACTAATGAAGAAGTATTGAATAGGATTGGGGAGAAGAGAAGTTTGTGGCACAACTTGACTAGAAGAAGGGATCGGTTGGTAGGACATGTTCTGAGGCATCAGGGGATCACCAGTTTAGTATTGGAGGGCAGCGTGGAGGTTGATAATCGTAGAGGGAGACCAAGAGATGAATACACTAAGCAGATTCAGAAGGATGTAGGTTGCAGTAGTTACTGGGAGATGAAGAAGCTTGCACAGGATAGAGTAGCATGGAGAGCTGCATCAAACCAGTCTCAGGACTGAAGGGCACAACAACAACAACAAGGCACACTTAAAACTTCCGGGCGGATAGTCCGTGGTCGAAGTATAAAACTGTCTCCTGAAGTTTCGTCTCCGACTGCGGGAGACATCCTCGGAGGTAAAGCGGCGAATCAGCCCGGACGTTTTAAGTGAAGACAGTACCGGGCGTGAAAGTTTACAACAAGACATTCCAAACGCTCCAGCAGTACTCAAGAATAGGTCACACCAGCGTTGTATAAGCGGTCTCCTTTACAGATGAACCACATCTTCCCAGAATTCTACCAATGAACCGAAGACGACCATCCGCCTTCCCCACAACTGCCATTACATGCTTGTCCCACTTCATATCGCTCTGCAATGTTACGCCCAAATATTTAATCGACATGTCTGTGTCAAGCGTTACACTACTAATGGAGTATTCAAACATTACAGGATTCTTTTTCCTATTCATCTGCATTAATTTACATTTATCTATATTTAGAGTTAGCTGCCATTCTTTACACCAATCACAAATCCTGTCCAAGTCATCTTGCACCCTCCTACAGTCACTCAACGACGACACTTTCCCATACACCACCATCATCAGCAAACAGCCGCACATTGCTATCCACCCTATCCAAAAGATCATTCATGTAGACAGAAAACAACTGCGGACCTACCACACTTACCTGGGGCACTCCAGATGATGCCTTCACCTCCGATGAACACTCACCATCGAGGACAACGTACTGCTTTCTTACTTAAGAAGTCTTCGAGCCACTCACACACTTGGGAACCAATCCCATATGCTCGTACCTTAGTTAGGAGTCTGCAGTGGGGCACCGAGTCAAACGCTTTCCGGAAATCAAGGAAAATGGCATCCGTCTGATACCCTTCATCCATGGTTCGCAAGATATCATGTGAAAAAAGGACGAGTTGCGTTTCGCAGGAGCGGTGCTTTCTAAAGCCGTGCTGATGCATGGACAGCAACTTCTCTGTCTCAAGGAAATTCATTATATTCGAACTGAGAATATGTTCGAGAATCCTGCAGCAAATCGATGTCAAGGATATTGGTCTGTAATTTTGAGGATCCGTCCTTCAGAAGTATCAGTTTTACGCTATGTTGTAGACACAGGTTTGTTCCACACTGGGTGATCCAGTGATGACAGTAAGATGTTATCCCGGAGAAGCTATACCTAATGTCGATAAGATGTGAGGGGACATCAGTATTAGCAACGACGCTGACCAAAGAGTCCCTGCGGCGGTGTGAAATAGCTGTGAGGAACGCGGCAAAGACAGTTCTGTCTAGGACATCACGTAATGTGCATGTGATATATTGAAATCTGTCGCAAAAAAGCCTTATTACTCAACATCGTCTCGTCACACACTTGGTACTTCTCCCTGTACCGAATGGAGAGTTTTACCACAGGTGTCTCTACACAAGTGTGTACACGTGCATCTGCATTACCGCCTTCCAGCACGATGGAAAGGTCAAATATGTTTTATTGATTCAGCTGTGAGATAAGGCCGGTGCTTATCTCGCTACTTGAAGAATTACTCCTTCTTATATCGAATAACTGATATTACATTAGTCAAATTGCCAACAATCTTCGGTATTTATCTATCTATACCGGAAAATTGGCTATATTTTTGTTATTCGTGTAGCGTTATGTGGTACAAAACTTACTTCACGTAACAGACAAAAACCAAACTATTACATTCAGAAGTGCAGATGCGAAAATTATTAACGCTTCGTTCAATCATTCCCTGGAACCAGAGTTTTTTCTATCGTCTATACTAATACCTTATCACTAGCGGTAGTGCTGATAGAAGAGGGTATAAAAGGTGAAATGCATTTTCTCCCTGTACTCCAATTTTAGATTCGACGTTTGAGAGGCTGTAAATATCAATATACCATGTACCACTTCAGGATAAATTATCTACCTGGTCACTTTTACATCAATTATTTGCCGTGATTCTAGTCAAACAAGTTGGAAAAGAAACATTGTTTTAAAACACACGAAAAAAATGGAAAATAAAGGTCCGCCGGTGAGGACCTAGTTCTCCCAAACACGCAATAGAAATAAGTGTTGTACAATGGCTGCAGATTTTTTTTATCATGAAACAGTTCGAAAATGTATTTACTACTGTCGCTATAAAAAATCTATTCAATAAATCTCAATTACTGTACTGTGTGTACGTAAATAAACTTTCGAACATGAGTGACAAATTCTACTGAAATCAAACGTTCATGTTATAGAATGAGATTTTCACTGTGCAGCGGAGTGTGCGCTGTTATGAAACTTCCTGGCAGATTAAAACTGTGTGCCGGACCGAGACTCGAACTCGAACTCGAGTTCGAGTCTCGGTCCGGCGAACAGTTTTAATCTGCCAGGAAGTTTCGTTCATGTTATAGTTTGTCGCCTTTACATCGTGGGACAGCAGTGTTCTAACTTATTGTAAGTGCGTTGCATTCATATCGCCTCTCCATTTTACAATTTCCTGCTTCGCTTTTAACAATGCCCGTAATGACGTCCGAAGAATTTCTTGATTACTTAAGGGAGGACGTTCGTGAAATTGACCGAAAATATCTATTTTCAGTTTATTTTTTGTTTACTAGTAGAACGCGTGAAGAATAAGTTCCCAAAGCTGCAATGATGGAATTGCATGCGAAGTGCCTGTAAAAGAATGAAATGTGTGACGCGGCCTTCCTGTCACGTCCACTTTCTAAAGCAACACTTTAATACTAGCTCAGTGAACAACTATTCTGTGAATTTCTTTCAAGCAAACTTGCACGGGGTGCATCTATAAGGCTGTGATGTAAGTTCTTTGGTTTCATAGATCATCTGTAACTCAGTGATATGAAGGGCACAAAATTGGAAGACGGAAAGAGCATTGGTGGGCACAACACACTCACAAAGAAGATTACAGACACCCTTCAACTGTATTATGGAAAAGCTATTATACAGGACCTATCCAGTGCAAGTGGCACGAAAAATGCAGCAATGGGCTACCTATTTCCCCTGGTGCAACAGATGAACATCCCATTCATCATCTTAGCCACATTAGCTGGTGTAAATACCTACAGGTTCAGAGAGATAACAACCCCTATTTTCACAAGGAGATGCTTCCAAATTGTATTGTGGATGCTGTCAAGACCATTTACAGGTTTCTGGTCGATCCTGTACTTGTAAAAAAGTGTGTTCATGGCGAAACCCAGAATCGAAATGAGTCTCAAAATTCACCCATATGGAAGCGATACCCTAAAACCACATTTTCATCTCTCGTGATGCAGTTCTTGTATTTAATGACGGGAACGTAGCGAGGTTGAAGGTATTAAATAGAGTGGGTTTCAAGGCAGGAAATTTCAATCAAGACGTATAGAGAAAAATAGGTTTACAGTGCCTCACTGCAGGTGAAAAGTTGGTTGAAGACCTGTTAAAGGATACGAGGCAGAAAAGAAAAACCAGAGAGAAGCCTTGAAGGGGAAGGGGGCACTGAGTGCAAACCTGATTGAACTTTAAATTGCATTTCCCGAAAATGTTGTTTTCTGGTGTTTGTGTAGGCTTTTCTTAGAATGTATGACGGCTAGGATTATGTTTATTTTTGTATACTTATTTTTATATACCGAATAAATATTTTCTCAAGAGTAAATTTTGAAATTCTGAATGTAAGCTGAGATATCGGACAAAGTGCTTGGAATTCTGCATGGATTTTATGTTATACTTACAGAATTATAATTAAAATATTATAAAAATTCTTTTATTCGATATATTAAAAAAACTTTATGAAAGAAACTTAATCTATTTAAACAGATTAAACAGAGGAAATTTTGTAGAATTCTCTTTAATAGTTTCTGAAAAAAGATACATATATTATTTTTGAAAACAAAATTTTTAAATTCCCTACAAAATTTAAGAACGTTTAATCCAAGTAACTCAATGGTAATTGTGTTAATATCACGTAAAGCATCGTACAAAATTTGATTGCCGTATCTTCAAAATTGTGGATTTGGTGCATCTTTTAAATAGTGTTTGCTTTTCATGAACATTCTCCCTTAAGCGGGTTCTTTGTCGCTGTTGCGCTCCAAATGCGGACACTAAATTTTTTATGGGCTCCTGAAGGAAACACAGTTTGGGGTGGGTGTTCAAATGGGTGTGAAATCTTATGGGACTTAACTGCTAACGTCATCAGTCCCTGGGTTTACACACTACTTAACCTAAACTATCCTAAGGACAAACACACACACACACCCATGCCCGAGGGAGGACTCGAACCTCCGCCGGGACCAGCCGTATGGTCTATGCCGGCAGCGCCCAAGACCGCTCGGCTAATCCCGCGCGGCGAAACACAGTTTCATGAATTGAAATTCCACTAATTCGCTTAGTTGATTTGGTTCCTATGTCGACCAGAGCTCACTAGCAACTGCTGCGCATTAGCTAGCAGTAAGTCGCTGATATATTTACCATTTATGTTGCAGTCATTTTCGTATTGTTATTGTAAGTCCGTACCTCCGGACGATCTCTTTAGATTTGACAAATCAGAACAATGTTCATAGAAGTGCGAACCTTTGCACGTCTCTTCATAAGTTTCCAAATATGTTAATTGAGAAACTCAAGACAGGCGGTAATGTCCTACTTGCGGTATAATATCGACCTCAATCTCTGGTAAGCGAAATAAGTATGTTCACACAAAAGCAGTTGTATGAATTTGGTTTTATGCTCACAGGAGGAAGACATCAGACGCCGCCGTCGTATTCGGCTTATATTTAGTAAGTTGCTTGTGAATAATCTAAAATTCAAAATTCTAAGATATTTTGGCTCAACTCCCGTCTGTTTTCGAGAAAACCGCATCTAAATTTCATGTCGCGTAATAGACTCAAAATTGATGCAATCGATAGATAATTGAAAACTGAGAATTTTTCGTCATCAAGCAGTAAGTCCACAAATGCTTATTTTGCTAGAAGTCGAGGAAAGAAACTTTTGCGACTGTGGCTTATGTAGTAGTGTCCTGCATGGCGGCGTTAACGAGCGCAAAATGATAGATGTGGCGAGCACAGCCCAACTCGTCCGCCTCACTAGGCTGATTACCCAGTGAAGGGCCGCAGGTTCGATTGCCGGCCGGGTCGGGGATTTTCCTTCGCTCGAGGACTGAGTGACGTGTCGTCCTTATGTTGGTATCGTCATAACTGACATTCCGCTACTGAGATGTCTGAATGGCTGCGTCCCGAAAGCCAATATATTGAACATAAAAATAATTTACCTGAACTGTCTAACTGGACAAGCGGTCCGCATCAGTAATTGTGGTCGAGCATAGAAACCGTAACTAAATCTCAGGTAGAGTCTGGCTCCGAAGGCGATAGACGTGTCTTTATCTGTGCGCAACTACGCCAGGGCAGACTTTTCATCCGTGGTGTGTCTGTTCGTAATCAAGCAGCGTGATGGAGCCAGTGCAGTAAGACTGCAACCAATGCGTAGACGTTAAAGAAACGGGAAGGTGTAAAAAGCTAACTGTGGATCAAATTTCTGTTGGTTGTAGACAAAAACAGCGAGTGTACTGAGTACGTACCCTGTATAAACTGCTGTACACTACTGTGTTGTCAGTCGGGAACAACTAATATAAAGAAACCCGGCAGTACGAAATCCCACACTGACGGCTCCATCAGCGATACCGACAGTAATAAAAAATATTATAATAGCAAAGTGTGTTGCAATGCGTGCAAAGTATGAGAATTTTTATACTATTTTTGGCGGGGATTTAAAAAAACTAGGCCAATTAGGTCTCGGTGCACGTTATGAAAGAGCCAGCATTTCAAATGGCGTGATACTTACCTCTACTACTCTTAGAATTGTCAAAGAACAGGTTGATGCAATCTGAAATGCCTTCTATTATTACTACAGGTATTAGTAACACACGATCCCCCTACGGAAAGGGTTACTTTCCCGGGCAGGTGAAGATCTCGTACTTGAACTCTCTACTCTTTCGGCTGCTTGGGTGGTTTTGCCTCGCGGTCGACGTACGCAGCGTGTTGAAACGGGTTGCGCTGTCTCGCGCAAGAAATCACGGCGTAAGGGATTCTGCAGGGGGTGGGACTGGTCTCCCTCCCTCCCTCGGACTCGTCGACGGACTCGGCAGTGGACTGATGGTCGGAATGGTGCCTAGATGGACCTTACTTTTGTCCCACTTAGGTAGATGACACGCCCTCGTTACTTCGAATGTAAGTCTCCGTCACGTTATTTGTGATTCTAAGTTATTGTAGGAAGTATTCCTTGTCACCGTTTCTATTCCCGGCTTTCATACCTGGACATACAATGGATACTGCTCTCATTTATCGTGTAGCAATTCCCGTCACTGACATTGAAGTTATCGATTCGGGTCGCGGGATCGGTTTTCGTCTTTTGCAGCGTACCCCGGCTCTGCTTTATGCACCATCTCACAAGGGTCAAACGATGGCGCGCTTGACATTTTACAGAGAGTAGCTCCCTTATCTTTTGCGTAAGAATCCTCGGGACCTTGTGGTAGGTGGTGACGTCAGTTGCGTATTACACCCCTTTGACCAGTCCCCTCGTTTTAATTGTAGTTGTGATCTTCATGTATTGGTTCATAGGATGCGTTTGAGGGACGTTTGGGAACGCAAATTTCCAACGTTGGTGCAATTCTCGGTTTCTGCTGTGACGTCCAGTAGCAGACTTGACAGATTTTATTACTCAGGTGTTTTGTATCTTCAGATTCTTGCAGTCGATGTAATTTCTGCTCCTTTCACTGGTCACTGTACTGTTGCAGCGACTATAAACTTCGCTCGACAGCCCATGAAATACTGTCGTGCTAGTACTTGCTCAACGTTCCCCACTTTGCTGATGTGTGCGTTGGTTCGTGCTGAGTGGGACTTTTACCTGCGTTCGTTAGACCGTTAGCCATCGTTACTGGGATGGTGGGCTGACTATGCAAAGCTAAGAATCCGAAAGACGCTGATACGTTATTGTTCGGTAAGGGCGGGAGTTTTATTACACCTTTCTTCGTCAGTTATACGCACGACAAGTTAATACTCATCTGAGGATTGTAGACGTTCGGCGACCAAGGCTGTCTTGCTGCTGATTAAGAAGCAACAGATGGAAGGGTTGAGGGTGAAATCTAGGCCATGATCTCTCGTTAAAAAGGAACTGATTTCCTTGTACCACCCGCTCCGCCAACACACTAGTCTTACTGCTTTCCTCGCCACGTATGACGGCCGTCAATTGACTACTCACGGTGAGGTGACTCAAGCTTTACATTAATACGATGCACAGTTGTACGCTGTGGACGACACCGTGAGCCCACCTTCGGGTGCTAGGTTTTCCGACCCGCTGTGAGATGATTACGCCCGATCAGCATGTTGAGCTTTTAGCGGATTTTCTGAAGGATGAAGTATGTGTATTGCTAATTCCTACTACTATAAATTCTCTGATCCGGACGACCTTCTGAAAGAACTTTATTTATATTTTTGCCATCTCTCGGTCTCTACTTTTACCTCCATTTCAAACGAGATTTTGCAAAGGAGAGCTCTGCCTCCGACCTTCAAGGTAAGGAAAATTGTTCTCATTCCGAAGCGTCACGACCGTTTAACAGCGCCTGATTTTCGTCCCTTCGCGGTTCTCAGTTTTGACTACGAAACCGTTGCACGGACTGTCGACACCTCATTGCTTAGCAGTGCGATTGGTAAAAATCCATGTTGGCTTCCTGGCCATACAATTTCGACTCCGGTGTGAGAATATAGGTTTGTGACTTCGGCGGAGATTGTTATATCTATTCATTGTGATTTTAACTTGTTAGATTTTTCTAAGGCATTTGATTGCGTCGGTCACATGTAGTTGGATCCTTACTGCACCTACACTTGTCATTATTCCTAACTTGTCCAAAAAACGCTGCAACTTCAGTGGTGATCAATGGACGGCCGACGCTACAGGTTGTTCTGTTAGGAAGTTCCTCAGGGAAGTCCTCTCTATGTCTGTGCTTGTCCTGTCTCTTGAAACGTTGTTGCGTCAAGTTGCTAATCGGTTGTCAGGTTCAAAACTCTCGCGGGGGAACCTCACAATTAGGGCGTATACCACTGACGTAGTGGTCCTCCTTCGTTGAAGTGAGGAAGTCCCCTTGTTAAAACTAATCATTCTTGGCTTCTTATCGCACGTGCGCGCTTAAATGAAAAGAAGTAAAAATTCCTCAGCCTATGCCGTTATGAGGACGCAGTCCTATTTTGGACGCTTTTTCATATCGGCAAATACCTTTGGCAGTTGCCGTTCATCATTGCCCACTGTCGATGGCGGCTTTGAGTTGGAAATCTGTTACAGATAAAATACAGTGTGCCGCACTGCAACCAAGAACGACGCTCACTTGCAATTTTTCAGAAAGTACGGATGTTGGAAATGTCTATTTTGTGTAAGGCACATTACACAGCGCAGATGTTTCCTGTTCCCAAAACGGCAGCGAATAAATTGCGGCAACTCTCTTGTCGATTGTTATGGGAAGTCGATATAGTTGTATGGAAACTACGTTACGAGATCCTGACGAAGCTGCGCACGTCTGCACTGTATCTCTGTCGAATGATACCGATCGTTTGTTACACAAGAACTGCATACTATCACGTCACCACTCTTCACTCTCGTGCTGCCAATGAGTCTTGACTCGCCTTTAGACGTAGGTCACATTCATCCGAAATTGTATCTCGCTCGAGAATTTTATTTTCCGGTAGGTTATCCGGGGGACACCACAGTTCCTGTTTGCTCGCGGAGAGGGATGGTTTGCCCCAATACTGTTGAACTCTTGTCAACGCGTGTCCGTTGGAAGATTGTATGGACCATCATCAGTCTCCTGAAGGAAGTGACTTTCTCTTGATTTAAAGTTATCAACAACTTATTAACTCCAGAATGAAATTTTCACTCTACAGCGGAGTGTATGTTGGTATGAAACTTCTTGGTAGACTAAAACAGTGTGTCGGACAGAGAATCGAACTCGGCATCTTAGCCTTTCACGGGCAAATTCTGTACTTACTTTCGTTTTTTTTATTTTTTAAAAATAATGTCTTCCTTGTACGGAACAGAAAAATTGTAAGGTGTCAGGCAAATCCAACACCTTCCATGAAAACCCTGACATGATAAGCAAATCCAGTAGTATGTCACATAGCTCCGAATAAATCGTGACATTAAATTAACCAAAGTAATACGAGTAACGAGTGAGCAAATGGAATACGACAGACTAACACAAGAATGCCTAAATGCATGTCATACAGACGCAGTTCCGAGGGGAGAAACGAGAAGCCGAGAGCAGAACCGTGTTAAGCTGGAAGGCCCTACGATAAGGGACGGACACCCACGTCGCCAGCTAACCGCTAGGACCACCCCCCAGCCCATGTTAAAAGCTATAGCCCTCCAGAAGAACAGTATAGATCTTACGATAACACAAAAAGGGCTACTCCAGCCGCAAGTTTTAGCGTGAGACTTTTTCGCGTCTCTGTTACGTCAGGAGCACCCCCCAGCCCATGTTAAAAGATAGAGCCCTCCAGAAGAACAGTATAGATCTTACGATAACACTAAAAGGACCACACCAGCTGCAAGCTTTAGCGTGAGACTTTTTCACGTCTCTGTTACGTTGCAAACTTTAAAAACATTGCCCCACCACGAAAAGTATAACGTTTCTCATTGGATAGACAGAATTTTTGTAGGCGGAGCTTAAGGTTAACATTGAGACCCTGATTGGTCAGATGAAAACACAGCCAGATAGTTTCTTTTAAACCAACTTCTGTAAACTGTAGTAAGGACAAGTTAGGGGAGAGTTGCTTCCGAGACGGCGAGGTGAGCGGAGCTGTGCTGCCCGTCGCTCCCTGACGAACACCGACAAGGTAATGAACGCACGCGATGCCGCATAACAGCGCGTAAAGCTTCACTCAGAACTGCAGAAGTCTCATCTGTTACACCCCCGTTTTGCGTAATACTAATGTCGATCGTCAATTAAAGCTCATGGTGTTCACATTTGCCACTTGAAGTAAAAATCTGAAACGCGATGATTTCTCTGTTATATAGTTATTGAGAAGCCACATCAGCCACTGTAATTTACGACAAGTTAGATAAGTAATTAAAGATAATTGAGGGTCACTGTAGACCAGTTTGATAGTTTTCTCTTTTGTGAAACTTAATTTAAACCTAGATTATAGATGAGATATGGCATAGGTCATCCTTCGATCCATTGTAGAACTTGGAAACCCATTCAGGGAATATTCGTTCACATTTTTGTTGAACGCAGTTGGTTTTTACCATCCTGTATTAAAACATTTCCTTTTATCAGTAGTGCAATTTATAAACAATGTATTGTGAGTTGAATAAAATTTCCAATGGTAAACTTAACTGCTTTTTCGACGTTATTTTACCAGCTAACAAAAAATAGGAAAGCCTTGAACCCCTTCCACTAAATTTAGTTAGTATTAAGATTCTTTTACAGGGAGTGCAGTGGAGCTGACGCTGAAATCATTAAGTATTTGGTTATATCATCGCTAGTCTCACTGAACTCTTCTGAACTCTACATGTCATGTGTGGTCTGGCGTCTCCTTACCAGCAACAGGTCCCAGGTTCAAACTAGTCAATTCCCTAAAAAACACGCTCAGAGCGTCGTTGCGCGAAAGTTGTAGGGAGTCACGATATAGAACAAACAGAAACCACGCAGAATGTTAGAAAATAAACACCTACTATATGAGCAAGACGTTGCAGGTAACGAGGAAACAAATGAAAATTTTTTTTGTTTGACAACAAAAGACGAGGTTCTTCATAGAATAAACAATATGTCTTGAAAACATAAATAAGTATACTTTGTCAACATCACTTTTTTAACATAAAAAGTATACTTCCTCATTTTTTAACGTAAATAAGTATACTTTCTCAACATCATTTTTCTTTGTTTTTATTTTTTATTTTTTTAAGTAGAGTGCATGATAAAGAAAAACGAATAAGCTGCAGATTCAGAGCCATCCGTGAATGAAGATGTGTAAGGAAAAGAAGGTGAAGGGGAAAGGAAATTGAAAGAGATTAGGAAGATTTGCTGCGCCATGCTGGACATGTCGCGCTGTCAGAGCAGCGTCCATTCTATCGTGGGATCGTCCAGTCTTGGTTAACACGTTTCTTCCAGATTCCAGCTCCGAGGCTGGTTGGCGAAAATATTCTGTAAATAGTTCGCGGAAGTGGCCCTCTACTTTCGATGTCGGCGAAGGGGGTTGTGGTGTACCTGGAGACGTGTCCAGAAGTCCGCCGGATCGACGATGTCGTCCCGGAAGAGGTAGTTGGTAGCCATGCCATTGATCCATGTGCCGGCGTGCCACTTAGACGACGGAAAGTAGTTCGTGTCAGGATGTATCAGAGTGGTAGGAGAGACGTGATGTCGGGGTGCTCGGAAGTGGAGAGCCACAATCTTCTGTACGAGGGCCCAGACAATTGCTGCTGCCCCACACTCAAAACGGTGTAAATCTCTATCTTCGACATTGTACTTGAGGCACAGGCGTGAGGCCACCAGCACGTGCGATGCAGTTTTTGTCTGGTAGCACATTTGCCGTTGACGAGAAGGTACCACGACGTGGTAGTGTCAGTGGTGTGGTATGGTTGTGGATCGTTTTCCAAACTGTAGGCCATGAAACGTGGGGGTGACGTGCTTCTACGGGGTTTCGGGGTGGGTACAGTTGGAGAAGGCGGTAGATAAGGCAGATGGTCGTCTTCCTGGTCCTGGGGAGCTCGGTGCATTTGTAGCTATATTCGAAAAAGAAATGGCCGATATGCGACATCCGAGGTGGGATGTATCCCAAAGACGTCTCGAAAACGTGCGAACTCGGTGGTCAACATTCCAGTGAAACTAGTATTATACCTTTTCCATAGCCGGAGCATAACATCGGTGTAAAGTTCCGTGGTCCTGGGTCTCACGTTAAGTAGATCGAGACCACCGTCCCGCTTCAGTAAGGTGACGGCATCTTACTGGGCTCTGAAGATGTGTCTGGAACTTATAAAATACTAAAAAGCCGCCAGATATCTGGCCACCATTGTTGCAGTGATGGACAGAACCTGCGCGATGTGGAGTATCCAGGCTGCCAGGTGGGTACTGACGAAGATGACTGGCACATATTCAGCGGGCGTAGTAGGTGATTGTGTATGCTTGCCCGGATGCGGTGCAGTAGCGCCCGAAAATTGGTCGCCGAGGTGCGGCGGATGTCTCGGGTGTACACCAAGCCGAGACAGCGGAGGGTGTCCATCGGTTGAAAGGGGGCTACGCTGTGTGTGTGAAGGCCACGGCCGGTATTCATGGCGCATGATTTTGCGACGTTCATAGCGCTCCCAGCGCCTGCACTGTAATGAATAATCCATTGCCTCGCAGCTTGTACGTCGGCCGCTGAACGTACGAGGACGGCCAAGTCGTCGCCGTAGGCACGGCGGCGGAAGACGTGGTCCCGGAGTGGAATACCTGTTAAGCGTCACTGTAGTCCGCGGATGAGTGATTCCATAGCAGTGGGGACAGTGGGGAACCCTGCCGTACTGAGCGTTCGATCCGGTAGGTTCTGCAAGTCTGCCGCTGGCGAGAAGGCTGGACGTTGCCCCTCGTAGAAGCCGAATAGTCACCTGCGTGAACGTCGGGGGAATTGCCATCCGGCCCCATCTCTGCGTTGTGGAATGCAACCGCCAAAGACTTGGTTGACGTCTATGGAGATTAAAGCACCAGGCAGTCGCGAGTGTGTTGTCACAGCGATCACATCTCGATATTCACTGTATTTTATTATCTACGCCTAAGGATGTTTGTTCGTGGGGAATACTTTCTCGTAATACATGTTTGAGTCGCACAACTAGAAGGTGTGTGAAAATCCTGAAATCGGAATTGAGTAACGTGATCGGCAGATAACTGTCGAGTTGTGTTCCTCTTGCAGGTTTCGGGACTGGTATGAGCAAGCCTTCCATGAACTATGGTGGCAGGAGCGCCGCGGTGGACAAAAGTTCCAAGTACATGTCCCAAATTTTGGAAGGTTCTGTAAAATTCGAGCGGTAAATCATCCGGGCCCGGAGACCGATTCAGTGATCCTTCGGCCACAGCGCCAAGCACATCGTCGGTGGACACTTCCGCCATAACGAGGGTTGCTGCAGCGGCTTGTAGTGTACAATGGATCTCCTGGGGAGCTTCACCAGTAGCCTCTGCACCGACCGGTACTTCTTAATAGAGAAGTCTGTAGTGCGTTGTGAAGGCATCGGCAATGGAAGTCTGCAATGTCAGTCGTCATCCATCAGGTAGGTGTACAGTTGACATTAGGGTCTGTCGGCGTCGGCGAACATTTTGAACGATATAATATATAGAAGCTTCTTCACAATTAATTCTATCTTGGCCTCGTGTAAGTATACCTGCATCTAGTCAAGGTTAAAAATTTTTCCTTGATTCGTTGAGTATATTTTAGACGGTCCGGAGACGGGGAATGGTCCGTGAGAGATCGCTGTAGTAGAAATCTGTTGTGTGGCGATTCCATCTGGCTTTGGCTCTGCCATAGTGTGTCAAGGTGCATCGGATAGCCCGTTTGCCGCACAGTAACCATCACTAAAGTGTGTTCTCGTAACGCATGATGCGTTTAGCACAAGTGTGCCACGCGTCGGTGACCTGCTGTCGACATTCGGGATCCCCGCAGTAGCTTGACCTTGAGCTTCCAAGGTCCTGCACTGAGCCATATACACTACTGGCCATTAAAATTGCTACACTACGGGTTTCAGAGTGTCAGAGGTTTATATTCTACCGAGTGGGCTGGCGGAGTGGCTCGTGATGTGTGTGTTTGCCCCGGGCGGTCACCGTGTACCGCTCTCCTAGTGTCAACGAGACGAAGGCGGCGAACGAGGAAGCAAAGTTTCCACCTACGATGAGGTTATCGTATCTGCCGAGAAATAAAGGCGTGGTATCTTCTACGTAGAACAGGGAGCGTACCCCTTGTTTATCTGTGCCCGATGGGCTTGGAGATTTATGATTCTGATTCTCTCAGCTGTTATGGCCACCCCTCGCGCCGTTGGGAGAAATGCGGCATCGGCAACCCCTTGGCGGAGGAGGATGGCTGCGCCTGTGTGTTCCAGGGCGGCGTACGTCTCTCATCCATAAGATCCGGACCAAGTTGCTGTCCTCAGTTCTTGTAGTAGGGCGATGTCGATGTCCGCTGCTCTTAGCGTGTCGCGAAGTTTAACGTGGGAGTCGATGTTGTTGGTGTTGACGGTAGCTATTCGTATGCCTGGGGTGGGATCCGTGTTGTCGATGTGCTCACAGCTGTTTGCCGTGGAGGACTGTCGCCGCAGGAGTCGTCGTAGGAACATCCCCCATTTTAGTGTTGGCCATTTCTGCCATCCGCCCATGAAAAAGGTCCGTCAGTTTCAACATTGGTGAGAGGTGACAGCGCTGGCCGAGTCGGCTCAATTGCTTCGGCGACGACAGATGTGCTGCGTTCCGTAACTTCTGGCTGTGGGGCTTGCTCACAGTCTCCGTCGGACGGCTCATAGTGTTGTGCAGGTCGCATCTCCGTGCAGCGGAAGAAAATTATCGTGTTTGCCGTCAGATTTATGCGCCATCTTTTCGTCCTGCCGAGGTGGCTCAGTGGAAGGAAGAGATTCGCGCCGTTCCGGTACAAAAGCTGCGGGCGCTATGATGCGGTCTTCATTCTCCACAAGACTCTCGCTGGTATCCTTGTGGACTTATAGCGTGGTGTGTCCGGTTGTAAGTGATGTTCGCGGGCGGCACTGCAAGTGGCAACCTGCTGTGACGTCTCCGGTTGTATCAGTCCCGAGAGACGCTCATCAACTGCGAGGACCGGACGTGAAGTGTCGCCGCATAGGTGATTGGAAGGACGGTTATGGTTCCGTCGATGTTCGTGTCGTCGTGCCGTAGTCGTGCGACGCGTCGTTGCAGGCATTCATTACGGTCGTGGCCTTCTTTGTCACAACCGTAGCATGTTCGATGTTGCCCGTCGTAAGTGACCACTGCTCGGCAGCCGCCTAAAGAAATGTGTGATGAGACGTACCGTTTAGTCTATTCAGACCTGTCTCACACCATTAAGCACCAGATACCTAGTACATTCTGCCCATGTCTCAGTTACATGACTGTGAACTTTTCTATACGAGCCTTGCGCCGCGATGACTTCATCTTGATGCAGTTCGAAAGGCAGTTCGAAAACACGGATCGTTCGAAGGACAATCCTGAGTAGTCCACATCCACAGGCCCGACTTTGCCGTCGGAGTGTCGAAATTTTAACCCATGGCGCGTCTGTTAAATAATCTCGTTGCAGGCAGCGTCGGAAGCCATTTTAAGATAAACGAAGCTGCTAATGATCTATAGGCGTACGCCGATGAGATCGTCGTGGGGGTCTTCGCATCTTCGCGTAGGAAGGCTTCGTCGGCCAGTGCTTTGGGTCGTGCGTATTTATTTGAAAAATTGAACTTAAGAGTGTTCTCCCTCTAAGAGTTGGTCATTATTGTTTGTTACACTGACAAGGGAACCTCCTCATTGCACCCCCCCCCCCCCCTCCTCAGATTTAGTTATAAGTTGGCACAGTGGATATGCCTTGAAAAACTGAACGCAGATCAATCGAGAAAACAGGAAGAAGTTGTGTGGAACTATGAAAAAAATTAGTAAAATATACAAACTGACTAGTCCATGCGATGATAGGCAACATCAAAGACAATGGGAGGCAAGGAGCGCCGTGGTTCCGTGGCTAGCGAGAGCAGCTACAGAACGAAAGGTCCTAGGTTCAAGTCTTCCCTCAACTGAAAAGTTTAATTTTTTATTTTCAGTTTATGTGACAAACTCTTATGTTTTCATCACTTTTTTGGAGTGATTATTACATCCACAAGAAAACCTAAATCGGGCGAGGTAGAAGAATCTTTTTACCCATTCGCTATGTGTACAAGTTAGGTGGGTCGACAACATATTCCTGTCACGTGACGCACATGCCGTCACCAGTGTCGTATAGAATATATCAGATGCGTTTTCCTGTGGAGGAATCGGTTGACCTATGACCTTGCGATCAAATGTTTTCGGTTCCCATTGGAGAGGCACGTCCTTTCGTCTACTAATCGCACGGTTTTGCGTTGCGGTCGCAAAACACAGACACTAAACTTATTACACTGAACAGAGACGTCAATGAACGAACGGACAGATCATAACTTTGGGAAAATAAAGAAAGTAAAATTTTCAGTAGAGAGAAGACTTGAACCAAGGACCTCTCGTTCCGCAGCTACTCACGCTAACCACGGGACCACGGCGCTCCTGAGTTTACATACTCCTTGATGTTGCCTATCTTCCGCATGGACTACTCAGTTTGTATATTTTACTAATTTTTTTCATAATTCCACACAACTTCTTCCTGTTTTCTCGATTGATCTGCGTTCTGTTTTTCAAGGCCTTCCCCCTGTGCCAACTTATAACTAAATCTGAGGGGGGTGCGATTGGGAGGTTCCCTTGTGAGAAGCTCGGTGACGTGGAAGCATACAAATACTCCGCGCACGCAGCGGCGTGGACGGTCGAGCGGGGACCGCACTGCTTCCCTGCAAACGCAGACTGCCGCGACTGAGCGACCCGAGCACGACTGACGACCCGTCCTCACGTTCTTACATCCGTCAGTACCTCGTCTCCTACCTTCCAAACTTCGCTAGTTCTCCTCCGGAACTTGAAAGACTAGCCCTTCTGCGAGAAAGGATATCGCGGAGACATGGCTTAGCTACAGCCTGGGGGTTGTTTCCAGAATGAAATTTTCATTCCGCAGCGGAATGTGCCCTGATTTGAAACTTCCCGACAGATTAAAACTGTGTGCCGGACGAGACTCGAACCCAGGACCTTTGCCTTTTTCGTGCAAGTGATCTACCGACTGAACTACCCAAGCGCGACTCACGACCGGACCTCAAGTCTCACTTTCTTCCAGAAGGCTTGCCCGCGAAAGGCAAAGGTCCCGACCCCCGGGGAGCTCGCCGCTCTTTGGCGGGGTCGTGCTTGGCTACCACGGGGCCCCAGTCTTTTCCCTTCCATGCTTAATGTCCATCCTCTTGCTGTTCTTTTCCCCTTGGGGAACTTGTCTGGGCTGAATAAAATGTTCTCGGGTTTCCCATTGCGTCAAACTACACGAGCTTTCCGCCAAGCACTCCTCGGCCATTGTCAAGTGATATGACTGCCAGTGGGCAGGTTTTCAGGAATAACGGCTACAGCGCCCATCAAGTGAAAAGAGTGATTTCTGGGAAATATCAGAATAAGATCACCGACGAAGAGCAGGAAAAGAAACTTGCTTTGCTGCCATTCTGTGGCTCTGTGTCGGGTAAGATAAGCCGCCTGTTGAAAAGACACAAGATCAAATCAATCTTCAGGCCTCCAACGAAAATCCATCAATTATTTGACCAGTTAAAGACGCAGTAGGTCTCAGAACACCTGGAGTCTACGAAATACCTTGTGAGTGTGGCCAGAAGTACATCGGACAAACAGTGCGCACTGTGGAACAACGCAGGAAAGAACATGAGAGGTATTATCGCCTACGCTATCCAGAGAAATCTGCGTTATCTGAGCAAGCATTAGAAAACGGTCACCACATAAAATTTGGCGACACCTCTGTCGTGACTCGCACTAACGGCTTCTGGGACAGTTTAGTAAAGGAAGCTATTGAAATAAAAATTACTGCAAACATCCTGAATAGAGGCGGTGGCTTGCAGCTTAGCGCTGCGTGGGATCCAGCGATCGCGCGGTTGAAGAGGGCACATCGAACGCCGACTCAAAGCATGCCCATATTTGTATAATTAGGGTTAAAATATAAATTTGTAAGGTGAAATGTTACATTTTATTTGTAGCTCTTTTTATGAATCTGTAAAATTTAAATAATAAACTAGGATTAGATACCCTATTATTTTAAATGTTAATTATATTTACCAGGGTACTATTACTTAAGGTCTTTAAACCCAAAGAATTTGGCGGTATCTCACTCCATTCACAGGAACCTACCCCGTCACTGATAATACACGATTTATTCTACTTAATTTATTTGTTTGTATATCTCCGTTATCAGAGAATCTTTTTAGAATTATAATTCTCAAGATTTATACCTATAAAATATTTCAGGTCAAGGTGCAGCTTATAGTTAAGAGGAGGTGGGTTACAATAGATTTTTGTTTATAACGGATTTGGTGGTGAAATACTGTTAATGAAGGTGGATTTGATAGTAATTTGATTTGTTTAATTTAACTGATATTGGCTCTGAGGTGTGTACACATCGCCCGTCGCTCTCATTATTGATTATTCTATTTTGATCGTTTTAAAGTAGCTTCAATTTAGATAAGTCGTAACATAGTAGATGTACTGGAAAGTGTATCTAGGAAGAGATTCAAGATATAACTTATTAGTAAAGTGTTTCACTTACACTGAAAATTTTTCTGTGCAAATCAGGATATCTTGATTATTTATTTTATTATATTTATTTTTTGTTTATTTAATTATTTAATATAAATAATTTTGTTGGATTTTTTCTTATTATATTTTATAGAATTGATTTTTTAAATTATAGTGTATTGGTAATGTAAATGTTTTATGAAATATTATTTAAAATTTTTTAGATTTTATTTATTGTACCTTTTGTATCAGGGTTTATCAAAATTTTTGTATTTATTTTACTTGTCTCGATTTGGGTTGATTTATAAATAATTTATAGTTAATGTATCATAATTATTATTGAATTATTTGTAGAAATGAGATGTTAATCGTTTCCTAAGATATCTAGTTTCTTAAGAAAAAATTTAAGTTTTTAAGTTAGTTTTTTTATTTAATTTTTTAAGTATAAATATTAACTTATTTATTCTTGAAGGGATAAGCTTTGAAGTTATTAACCTATAATTTGTTTTTAAAAATATAATAGTAAGCTTTAAACCAGCTATCTTTGAGATTACGTTTTAGTTCTTTATTTTATATTTTGATTTTATAACTATTTTAGGCACCAGTGACGTCACAGCCGGCAGCTAGCGTATATAAGGGCGCACCAACAGCCCACTGGCAGTCATATCTCTTGACAATGGCCAAGGTGTGCTTGGCCGAAAGCTAGTGTAGTTTTAAGCAATTGACGCGGTTGGAAACCGGAGAACATTTTATTCAATGTTATCGCCGCGAGACGCTGCATTCAAACATTGTCTGGGCTGTTTTTGGAAATGTATTCTGCATTTTCGGTGGTCAATATCAGCATACTCTCCATTGTTTTTCGTTCTTTTTTTCTTTCTTTGCTCTCCTTCTCCCGTCCTTCCTTCGCTTCGGCGTTTCAGGCTCCTCTTTCTCTTCTTCCTCCCTGTGCGCTCCTGAAGACCGGCCCAAGCGTCTAACGCGTAACAGGTGACTGGATAACGCGCAATTCCCAGCCCCTGGTTGACAGGTAGGGTTCGCACGTGCCCTCAGGTACAGGCCAGGCTCAGGGAGGGTTGATTGCCTGAGCTGCTACCTTCCCAAATTGCCGATTGGTCCCTCTGTCAGGTGTTCGAGAGGTGTGACCTGAGGTGAGAAAAATCACCTAAGGCGGGTCCGCCCCCAACTGAAGAGGGCCCCCAGGTGTAAGGAGTGCACCATCGGAGACGCTGGCAGTCATGGGCGATTTTCTCGTAATGAGCCAATCATCTTCTCAGTCAACGGCTACGAACCGTAAACGGAATGACGCTAACGATTCAGAGACCCTCCTACCTGCACAACGGTTTCTCGTGGTTTCACGTACTTTGCTACGTCTTTTGATACCGTAAATCCGTTTATTGTTCAGAAGGGTGCTGAAGCAATTGGTGGCCTTGTGAAATCCTGCTCTCGTTTACGCAGTGGCTCTTTGCTTTTGGACACTTCTTCTGACGCTCAAGCACAACTGCTGCAGCTTCGCTCCTCCACGGCTATCCTGTTCGTGTCGAGGCCCATCGAATGCTGAGTTCTTCCGTGGTGTTATTTACACTAGGCTGTTCGAAAAAAGCAGATGCCTCCTCAGTGCCCACACGCACTCTTTCTCACTTTTGACATCGTGATTCTTCCGTCAAGGATCAGAACAGGTTAAGAAGTTATCACAGACAGACGTACATTCCGAACACGATCCACTGCTACCAGTGTCATCGTTACATCCACAGACGAGTGTCCTGTCACAGCCAGCCAAATGTGTAACCTGTGGTAGGGATGCTCACGAGGGCGACTGTCCACCTCTTTCTCCCCTCTGTATCAACTGCAATGGCCTTCTCCAGCGATTGTCCCGTGTATCTCAACGAGCGGTCTGTCCAGGAGAGCCAAGTGGACGAGAAAGTGGTCCTCTTGGACGGTGTCGCCACGTGATGCCCTCGCCCAGCAGGAACTCCGTATTTCTGTCCTGAACTCCGCAGGCCGACAGAAGAATGCCGACATTCTGTGTTTGCCGTCTGAGTTATCGACCGTTTTAGCGAACTACGTGCGGGCTGTCGACATTTAATCTTTAGTTCAGGACCTACGTTCCTCTTTTGACATAAGAACTTGAAATTTATTAGCAGGTATATTAAAGTCTTGAGTGATAAGTCTCAGACGAATATATAACATTATATTCATAATTTTCTTTTAATTTCACATTGCTTAAGAACAGTTAACATTGGAGTTAAATGTAAGTTCGGGCATCCCCTTCACGGCTGTCGATTCGGTGAAGATTACATCCAGCGATGCGAACCTCTCGTGCAGTGGTGAAGATTAGCTTCGGCTCTCACTTAGCAGCAGAAGAAGCAAATACATATACACAATTGGTAGCTTTTAATAAAATTGGGCTTCACTTGAAATGCATTTATTACCTAATATTAAAATTAATTAGCAAGAATTTTGACTCACCAATATCATTGATGTGACAAGATTCCGAAATGATAAACGAGAATTCCTTGTATCACTACACAGTTAGCAATTGCGTTGTTTCGTTAACATGACCCCTAAGCGTTGATGAATCTGTGACATTGTTCAAAGGAAGGAGCCAGCTCGAACCGGTATACCTCCATTTAACCTACAAAGCCTCTCTGTTGCCATACACAACAGATGTGATGGGTACATGAGGTGCGTTCAGTAAGTAACGAGACACACTTTTTTCTCGGCCCATTTCGGTTGAAAATGCGGAATTTCTTGTGGGACATCGCTGAGTATTCTCACTTCACCTTCTATAGCAGGCTCGTCCAAACTGTGCCCCTGGGGCGCTAGCGCCCGCGATCGCCGGCGGCCAGCGCCCTGGGCAAATTCGTATGTTGTCGCAGTGACCGATCCGTATCGCTTAGCTGGCCGTGCGGACATCCCGCCGAGCCTCGCCATGCCGCTGTACGCAAATATTGCAATAGATAAAAATTTATTTTGCGACCACACATCGCTGTCCTTTTCAGCGGAACTGGGGGAAAACGCATTTAAAACCAATCTTGTTCGTTAGTTTTTTATTTGAGTTTCAATGAATGAACCAATTAATTGTTAAAGTGATAGAAGTGTTTAAAAAAAGGATTTTACAAAATTGATTGTATGTTCTTTTTTGGCGTGGTACGAGCAGGAAACAGGTGGGCAAAGTTTGTGCGCAAGTTACAAATGATCGCTGAGAATTGGGAAAGGAGGGAAACTGATCGCTGAGAATTGAGAAAGCAGGGAAACCCTTTGCTGCTGGGAATCTCATCAAGGATTGCCTGGTCGATTCGGGGGCTTGTATTTGTCCACCAGACGTCACGGAAAAAATTGAAAAAATAGCTCTTTCGCCTCAAACTGTTGCTCACAGAGTCGAAGATATGGTCTCAGGTATGGAGCAGAAATTAATGGAGAGAGCGGCAAAGTTCATTTCACTTTCTATCGCTCTTGACGAGTCCGCGGACGTTGCGGACGTATCTCAGCTCGTCATGTTCATTCGAGGTGTTGACGACAATCTGCGTGTCACCGAAGAATTTCTCGATCTTGTACCATTAAAAGACACAACCACGGATTTGGATATTTTTCTAGCCGTGGAAAACGTGTTAGAGTCAATGGGTTTAAAATGGAGCCCTTGCGCTACGAGGGATACGCAATGGATTTCTGAGTTACGTGAGGTCAAAAATGGCTGATGTTGGCTGTTCCTTATTCGCGACAGTCCATTGTCTGATACACCAGGAGGCACTTTGTGCGAAGATTGTCAACATAAAAAATGTTATGGACACAGTTCTTCGAACGGTTAATTATCTTCGCTCGCATGGACTCACACATCGCCAATTTAAAGAATTTCTGGCTGATATCGAAGCGGAATACCCGGACATCCCCTACAACACCGAAGTAAGATGGCTGAACAGAGGAAAGGTGCTTCGTCGGTTTTTCTCCTTAAGGGGCGAAATAAATACCTTTTTGGAAATGAAAGGACGTCCAGAAGAATTACTTTGTGATTCTAAGTGGGTGGCGGACGAATTTGGCTTTTTTGAGTGACCTTGCTGCTCATTTAAATACTTTGAACATTTCACTCCAACGCGAAATTCACTATGCCGTTGATTTAGTGCAGACGATTCAAGCATTAAAAAAAAAAAAACCTTATTTTGTGGGAAAAACAATTGCGCGAGAAGAATTGTGGACACTTTCCTGCACTAGACAGCGTTAAAATGAAGTGGATTTTTCGGATTATGTTGCAATCATTTGCGAATTACAAGAACGGTTTGAAAACAGATTTTTGGAGATAAGTGAGCTTCAGTCGGCCTTAGATATATTTGTTGGCCCGTTTTCCCTTCGGCATAGGACGTCTCACAAGTGCTTCAACTAGAACTGATTTACCTGCAGTGCGATATCCGCCTGAAGGACCGCTTTCTCATGTGTAAAACTTTGGATGACTTTTACTGCTGTCTTCCACGAGAGAAATATCCTCTTTTGCGCAAGCACGTGGCCTAAGTTCTCTCAATGTTTGGTTCCACGTATATCTGTGAGCGCTTTTTCTCTCTTTTAAAGCTTGCTAAAACTAAGAACCGTTCATTACTCGGCGGTAAAAATTTGACTAATTCTTTGAGGTTATCAGTCTCAAGGAATATTGTACCTAACATTGACAAAACCGTTTCCTCGAAGAAGAAAAAAGTGTAAAATGTTAATTGTCTTCTTTAACATTGTTGACTGTAAGAATTAAAGAGCTTTATAACCTTAATTCTATTTTTAAGAAGTTTTCAAACTTGGTCGGTTAAAATTATTACGTACAAAACAGCAAACTAAGGATCCGATTTCTAAACTCTGAACAGGGATACAAAGAGATGTAGCCCGAAGTATAACAAAAAAATATTTACTTTGCTAACAGTAAGAATGAGACTCCATATCCCTTACATAAAGTTATTTGTAAAATAAAATATTTATGACTCTAGTTCATTTAAGAAACTGATATATTTTTCAAAAGACGCCTATTGTACATATGACGAGTGTGTATGTGCAGTACTAATAGAATTTGTGGTGTCACCGCCAGACACCACACTTGCTAGGTGGTAGCCTTTAAATCGGCCGCAGTCCGTTAGTATACGTCGGACCCGCGTGTCGCCACTATTAGTGATTGCAGACCGAGCGCCACCACACGGCAGGTCTAGAGAGACTTCCTAGCACTCGACCCAGTTCTACAGCCGACTTTGCTAGCGGTGGTTCACTGACAAAATACGCTCTCATTTGCCGAGACGATAGTTAGCATAGCCTTCAGCTACGTCATTTGCTACGACCTAGCAAGGCGCCATGTTCAGTTACTATTGATATTGTAAATAATGTACAGACAAGAGCTACGTTCAACATTAATGGATTAAAGTTAAGTATTCCACAAGCTACATCCTTTTTTGTAGTCTTAATTACTTGTCCCGTTCCAGACCTCACGCCAGCCTGCGTGAGCTTAAACGCGTGCCTTTCGGCTTCCTCTAAAATTCGTGGGTTGGCTCTCCTGCCAATCCACAACAGAATTAACCTGTGGGTCAGAAGAGAACTAAGATGTTCTTCGATTCTTGTTTTGGATATTGTTGTCTGAAGCTTTGCGTAGTAATTCTGCCACACGAACACTAGTTGTTACCTAAACGGTAAATGGTTTGCCTGTTTTACCGCTCATCGGCCTCTTTTACAGAGGTGCGCTTCCTCTGTTATTTTGTATGCGTTAGATCTGACTGCGGGACAGTCCACCACAGAGCAGTGTTGTGCCGTCTCACTCGCTCCTCAGCTCTCTCTCTCTCTCTCTCTCGCTCCTATGCCGACACTAGCGACACACGGTCGCGGACGGGGCGCTGAACTACACTGCCTGGCGCCCGCAGGGCGCAGTTCTTGGGTGAGCCTGTTCTATAGCTTCATTGAGTTTCAATAGGTAGGCACCTCGAAACTGAAAATCACTTAAAAACAGAGAATACTTATCTCGGCAGATAAGACGAGGTGCGTAACTGAGATGTGTTCCAAGCAGAGAGGTGTCATTGAGTTTCTTGCAGAGTGTCTACGGCGACCTGGGAGTGATCAAAAGCACGGTGAGCAATTGGGCGAGCCGTCCGTCACTGTCGCAACAAGTTTTTACAGACCTGTCCAGCCCCCCTCGTGCTGGCCGGCTGCACGCAGCTGTGACTCCTGCAGTGCTGGAACGTGCGGACACTCTCATTCGAGGTGATCGACAAATCACAAACAAATACCTCGCTACTCAACTGGACGTCTCTGTTGGTAGTTCTGACACACTAGTCAGTTGTGGTACTTGAAGGCGTGTGCCCGCTGTAGTCCTTGTCACCTAATAGAAGACCGCAAAGAGCAACGAAGGACCATCAGTGCGGAACTACTTGCACATTACGAGGTTCATCGCAGCAATTTTTGTCGAACATCGTCACTGGTGATCAAGCGTGGTTTCGTCACTTCGAAGTGGAAACAAAACGGCAATACATGGAGCGTCACCACATCTCCTTTCCTCCGAAGAAAAAGTTCAGGGTCGGAGCCTCAGCCGGCAGAAACATGGTGACCGTCTTCTTGGACTCTGAAGGGGCTACTCTGTACGACGTCCTCCATCACGGTGCAACGATCAACTCTGAACCGTACTGTGCTACCCTCAGGAAATTGAAGAAACAACTTCAGCGTCCTCTCGCCACAACAAAAATGCATACTGACTTCTTCTCCGTGACGACGCAAGGCCTCACACCAACCTTTCACCCGACAGGAGTTCTCAGAGCTTCACCGGAGTGGGCTCTCTCGTGCTCCCTACAGCCCGGAGCATGGCCTTCCGACTTTCACCTGTTTTGCCCAGTGGGGAACGCACTCTGCGGGAATCAGAAGGGGGATCATGCGGAGGTTGTTAGTGCAACGAGGTGTTGGCTCTGACGTCGACGTGTACCATGCGGGTATACAGGCCCTCCCAGTAAGGTGGTGGAATGCCGTCGCATTGAACAGAGATAATGTTGAAAAGTAGGGTTTTCTAGCCAAAAGAGTGGGGAGTAACATGATGTACACTACTGGCCATTAAAATTGCTACACCAAGAAGAAATGCAAATGATAACTGGGTATTCATTGGACAAATATATTATACTAGAACTGACATGTGATTACATTTTCACGCAATTTGGGTGCATAGATCCTGAGAAATCAGTACCCAGAACAACCACCTCTGACCGTAATAAAGGCCTTGATACACCTGGGCATTGACTGAAACAGAGCTTGGACAGGGTGTACAGGTACAGCTGCCCATGCAGCTTCAACACGATACCACAGTTCAAGAGTAAGTGACTGGCGTATTGTGACGAGCCAGTTGCTCGGCCACCATTGACCAGACGTTTTCAATTGGTGAGAGATCTGGAGAATGTGCTCGCCAGGGCAGCAGTCGAACATTTTCTGTATGCAGAAAGGCCCGTACAGGACCTGCAACATGCGGTCGTGCATTATCCTGCTGAAATGTAGGTTTTCCCAGTGATCGCATGAAGGGTAGAGCCACGGGTCGTAACACATCTGAAATGTAACGTCCACTGTTGAAAGTGGCGTCAATGCAAACAAGAGGTGACCGAGAGGTCTAACTAATGGCACCCCGTACCATCACGCCGGGTGATACGCCAGTATGGCGATGAGGAATACACGCTTCCAATGTGCGTTCACCGCCATGTCGCCAAACACGGATGCGATCATCATGATGCTGTAAACAGAACCTGAATACATCCGATAAAATTACGTTTTATCATTCGTGCACCCACGTTCGTCGTTGAGTACACCATCACAGGCGCTCCTGTGATGCAGCGTCAAGGGTAACCGCAGCCATGGTCTCAGAGCTGATGGTCCATGCTGCTGCAAACGTCGTCGAACTGTTCGTGCACATGGTTGTTGTCTTGCAAACGTCATCGTCTGTTGACTCAGGGATCTAGACGTGGCCGCACGATCCGTTACAGCCATGCGGATAAGATGCCTGTCATCTCGACTACTAGTGATACGAGGCCGTTGGGATCCAGCACGCCGTTCCGTATTACCCTCCTGAACCCACCGATTCCATATTCTGCTAACAGTCATTGGATCTCGACCAACGCGGGCAGCAATGTCGCGTTACGATAAACCGCAATCGCGATAGGCTACAGTCCGACCTTTATCTAATTCGGAAACGTGATGGTACGTATTTCTCCTCTTTACACGAGGCATCACAACAACGTTTCACCAAGCAATGCCGATCAACTGCTGTTTGTGTATGACAAATCGGCTGGAAACTTTCCTCATGTCAGCACATTGTAGGTGTCGCCACCGGCGCCAACCTTGTGTGAATGCTCTGAAAAGCTAATCATTTACATACCACAGCAACTTCTTCCTGTCGGTTAAATTTCACTCCTGTAGCACGTCATCTTCGTGGTGTAGCAATTTTAATGGCCAGTAGTGTATTTGAATCCTTAATAAAATAAACCTACTTTCAGAAAACAAATGTGCTGTCTTACTTATCGAACGCCCCTCGTCTAATGGGATTTGATGTGTATTGAGGAAGGAACAAAAAGCTAGAAGAAGAATTTTGCAGCGTATGGATCTGGAGGGAGGACTGTTCTACTACTGATCAAGTTACTGGAATACTCTCATGAAAATTTTTTCTCTTAATTTTTCCCATACCTGCCTATTTTAGTAAGATGAAACGAAGGCAATTTAGTTTGAGGAACAATTATGGCTACTCGCAACGAAATGTCACAAAACATTTCAAAACCCAAGACTGTGGTAAGAAGTATCCTGCATTGAATCATCAGCTTCTCAGTTGAAAGACAGCATACTTGTGGTACTGAGCAAATGACACCGTCCACAACAGAATATGATGCGTCAAGACTGGCTATTGAAGATTACAACAAATGTATGGGAGGATTTGAGCACCCTTATCGCCTCCGTTCCACAAAAGCAATATTGACCGTCGTTAAAAAGAGTGTTTGCACATTTTAGAGGATTGCTGAAAGTAGTTTTTGTGGTAATTCACATCTTATGTACCACAGTTATTTATACAATACAATCACATTTCTGAATCTCGGCGGTAATGTATCATTCAGTTTGATGAATAACTTTAAGGTTGCGGAAAAATAGGTCGCAAAGACGGAAACACTATCGTAGAAAGAAGAACTGGTAAGAGTTATATTATTTTGTAACAAAAGACATACTTATTGGAAATTTTGGTAGGTGATCGTTAAATTCGTAGTAAACCGAGGAAGATGCGAATGTCAGACATAAAAAAATGGAATGTCGTGTATTTCTCAGTTGCAGTAACCAGGAGACTGATTCATGGAAGGTCATGGCGTTTCAGGTGACCAAAGAAGAGTTGATAACGGATAGTTGCAATCAATTTATGTTGTTGTTGTTGTGGTCTTCAGTTCTTAGTCTGGTTTGATGCAGCTCCCGATGTACTATATCCTGTGCAAGCTTCTTCACATCCCAGTACCTACTGCAACCTACATCTTTCTGAATCTGCTTAGTGTACTCATCTCTTCGTCTCCCTCTACGATTTTTACCCCCACGCTGCCCTCCAATACTAAATTGGTAATCCCTTGATGCCTTAGAACATGCCCTACCAAAAGATCCCTTTTTCTAATCAAGTTGTGCCACAAACTCCACTTCTCCCCAATTCTATTCAATACTTCCTGATTAGTTATGTGATCTACCTATCTAATCTTCAGCGTTCTTCTGTAGCACCGCATTTCGAAAGCTTCTATTCTCTTCTTGTCCAAACTGGTTATCGTCCATGTTTCATTTCCATACATGGCTACAGTCCATACAAATACTTTCAGAAAAGACTTCCTGACACTTAAATCTATATTCGATGTTAACAAATTTCTCTTCTTCAGAAACGCTTTCCTTCCCGTTGCCAATATATATTATATATCCTCTCTACTTCGACCATCATCAGTTATTTTGCTCCCCAAATAGCAAAACTCATTTACTACTTAAAGTGTCTCATTTCCTAATCTAATTCCCTCAACATCACCCTACTTAATTCGACTACATTCCATTATCCTCGTTTTGCTTTTGTTGATGTTCATCTTATATCCTCCTTTCAAGACACTGTCCATTCCGTTGAACTGCTCTTTCAAGTCCTTTGCTGTCTCTGACAGAATTACTATGTCATCGCCAAACCTCAAAGTTTTTATTTCTTCTCCATGGATTTTAATACCGACTCCGAATTTTTCTTTTGTTTCCTTTACTGCTTGCTCAATATACAGATTGAATAAATTGCAGCTTGAATAAAACTATATAACATTTAACAATTATTTCTGTCTTAGCTGTAACCACTTTTGTGTGAGATGTCATTAACCATCATATTTCATATTTTCTATGTCTGTATGTTATTCCCTTTTAGCACAGAAAATTTCAAAGAGCAGTGCTGTTATTCTACTCAGCAAACTGTTAACAAGTTGAAAACCCGGAAGCCATGAAGCTACTGGTGTACACAAGAAGAAAATTTGAGCATGCTGCTCACTTCGCTCAATTACAGAAGATCCCTACCGTGAGCTTCTCAGTACAACATATTACTGCGAGAGAGAGCATGGTATCGTTTGCGAAAGAGCATGAGAGCTTTTTTGACGAGTAGAAGCACTCACACACACACACATGTGCGCCAGCGCACACACTCTCTTCGTAGCGTACTGTGGGGTTCATGTCGAAAAGTACTTTATAACGGTACTGTTATGTGTGTACACTACATTATAAATTAGAGACAAATCGTCGAAACTGTAAATCGCTTAAAAACAGAGAATACTTATCTCGGCAGTTTTTTTCAGGAAAAAAAAAATTTCCAACATGTCACATACTGTGAGATTCACACAAGAAGGTATTACAGATCAACGAAAAAGGAAAAATTACGCGTCTAAAATATTCTCAAATTGAATAGTATATTCGGTAATTAATCTGTGTTTCCTTCCGTAATAGATCTACGTTATTTTGAAATATATTTTTCAGAAGTATAGAACTTCATACGTACTTAAAAAGGCGCTTAACTCGTAATTATCATATTAGCGGTCCTATAAGCCGACCTTCTGCACGTATAGTACTGTTACTGATGAGGGCAAACCAACATCATCATGTGTTCAAAACACGTGTCCGTTGCTGAGCGATTCATTATCGCGGAATTTGGATTTGAGTCCGGTAAGTTAACGTAGTAGGCACCAAAATATATTTCAAGACGAACTAAATTTCAATGTGGGAAAATATTGTACTCATATTATCAGATCTTATCAGCAAAACCCGTTCCACTTCAGGCACAACAGACATCTGATACAGTAACATGCAGCACTTGACAACTTAACTGGAAAATACCAGGTATTTGATTTTATCGCCAGATTGGTGTGCCAGATGGAGTACTGAGTCAATAACCAGAACGGCTGGCTTTGATCAAATGTAACGACCCTGCTCGTTCAACAAGTACACGGCAGATCATTCTTGACGTCAGCTATAGAATTCTTCGCAGTTCATAATTATCAGCACTGTAACAGCTTTTCCACCGTGACGGTGCCACGAGCTACCTTGTAGAGAACAGTGTGTGTCAGACGATTCGAAGCTACAGTTTGCAAACTGTGTGGTGTCTTTTCTGTGCAACTATTTCCCCAATACACTAGCTTAAGGAATCGTCTTTGGTAGTTTCTGTCAAACAATGGCAACCCCGATGTTTAAAGCTAGGGGCAACGAGATCGAAGCTAAGTGAGCGTCAGTCTTGAAGGTAGCCAGAATAAAAATTAATTTTTTCATATATATTGCATGCTGATTTGTTAGCTTTCATATTGATTCGATGTGATTAATACACTACTGGCCATTAAAATTGCTACACTAAGAAGAAATTCAGATGATAAACGGGTATTCATTGGACAAATATATTATACTAGAACTGACAATATATTATACTAGACAATATATTATGCTACAACTGACAGCCGGCCGTTGTGGCCGAGTGGTTCTAGGTTCTAGGCGCTTCAGTCTGAAACCGTGCGACCGCTACGGTCGCAGGTTCTAATCCTGCCTCGCGCATGGATGTGTGTGATATCCTTAGGTTAGTTAGGTTGAAGTAGTTCTAAGTTCTAGGGGACTGATGACCTCAGATGTTACGTCCCATAGTGCTGAGAGCCATTTGAACCATTTTTGAAGAACTGACATGTGATTACATTTTCAGGCAATTTGGGTGCATAGATCCTGAGAAATCGGTACCCAGAACAACCACCTCTGGCCGCAATAACGGCCTTGATACGCCTGGGCATTGAGTCAAACAGAGCTTGGATGGCGTGTAGACGTACAGCTGCCCATGCAGCTTCAACACGATACCACAGTTCATCAAGAGTAGTGACTGGCGTATTGTGACGAGCCAGTTGCTCGGTCACCATTGACCAGACGTTTTCAGTTGGTGAGAGATCTGGAGAATGTGCTGGCCAGGGCAGCAGTCGAACATTTTCTGTATCCAGAAAGGCCCGTGCAGGACCTGCAACATGCGGTCGTGCATTATCCTACTGAAATGTAGGGTGTCGCAGGGATCGAATGAAGGGAAGAGCCACGGGTCGTAACACATCTGAAATGTAACGTCCACTGTTCAAAGTGCCGTCAATGTGAACAAGAGGTGACCGACACGTGTAACCAATGGCACCTCATGCCATCACGCTGGGTGATACGCCAGTATGGCGATGACGAATACACGCTTCCAATGTGCGTTCACCGCGATGTCGCCAAACACGGATGCGACCATCATGATGCTGTAAACAGAACCTGGATTCATCCGAAAAAATGACGCTTTGCCATTCGTGCACCTAGGGTCGTCGTTGAGTACATAATCGCAGGCGCTCCTACCTGTGATGCAGTCAAGGGTAACTGCAGCCATGGTCTCCGAGCTGATAGTCCTTGCTGCTGCAAACGTCGTCGAACTGTTTGTGCAGATGGCTGTTGTCTTGCAAACGTCCTCATCTGTTGACTCAGGGATCGAGACGTGGCTGCACGATCCGTTACAGCCATGCGGATAAGATGCCTGTCATCTCGTCTGCTAGTGCTACGAGGCCGTTGGGATCCAGCACGCCGTTCCGTATTACCCTCCTGAACCGACCGATTCCATATTCTGCTAACAGTCATTGGATCTCGACCAACGCGGGCAGCAATGTCGCGATACGATAAACCGCAATCGCGATAGGCTACAATCCGACCTTTATCTAATTCGGAAACGTGATGGTACGTATTTCTCTTCTTTACACGAGGCATCACAACAACGTTTCACCAAGCAATGCCGATCAACTGCTGTTTGTGTATGACAAATCGGCTGGAAACTTTCCTCATGTCAGCACATTGTAGGTGTCGCCACCGGCGCCAACCTTGTGTGAATGCTCTGAAGCGCTAATTATTGCATGTCACAGCATCTTCTGCCTGTCGGTTAAATTTCTCTCCTGTAGCACGTCATCTTCGTGGTGTAGCAATTTTAATGGCCAGTAGTGTATATTGCTTTTTTTTACTAACGATGCCTGATGCTTACAATGTAGATCACAAATATACATATTGTAACCGAGGATAACACATTTGAAATAAAAATTGATGCACGACCAGGAGATGACTCATTCCCTTTACGCTTTAACTGTGCTATATAAAAAAATTCTAAGGGTGTGAAATTTGGAGCTAAAACAGCACGAAACTGCGTAAATAATTCAGAGTGAAATTAAGATAAAGTGTATAGCATTTCCAAGTGATTTTGCAGCAATTTCGGAAAGCTGTCAGAAGTTGTTGTTCAAAGAAATCTATTGGGCAGAATAATCAGTAGAACCCATATCAGAATACGAGATGAAAACCAGAATTAGTGAAAAATATCAAAACTGCGCCGAAATACGTGGCGACATAAACAGGCAAAATAGCGCTAGAGTTCATCAGTTACTGTGATTCACACACGTGGTTCGTACTGAGTTACGTGTAGTTTGAAGTAAGTTGCGAGTATCGGTATAAATACTTGATACACTTGAAAATGACTTGTGTTCAGTAGAAACTGGTGATGTTAATGATACAACGGAAGTGATAAGTGGAGCGTCTGATTTCAGTAATACATGTCGCTCATGTTCAGGGATTTATTTATGTGCACACATTAGTTTAGATTCACTGAATGCATTTTTATAGCGGCGGTAGTACATACATTTTCGTACTATTTCATAATAAAGCAATCTTCAGCCGCTGACAACAATTATTTCTATTAACTGTTTTGGAGAAGTTTGTTTTCTCCATTTTTATTGTTCCACGGGTGTTTCAAAACTTTATTCTGTCTTCCATCTTGCTACCTTTGTCGTTCCACTGGATGTTTTTGGAAACCAAAAGCGTAGAGGTCTCTAAAAATAAGCCCATTTTGAAAAATTTATCTGTAGTGTTTCTATTTCATTTAGCTTTGTTACTGACACAGCTGAAATACAGACGTGTCTGTCACGCTTCATTGTCTTCCTTACAGCTGGAGTTTCTATATCTTCACTGAACTTCAACAGTATTTGTATTATGGTGAAAGATAACTCACATAAAATTCAATCAGTGAAGAAATTCGGTGTCTAGAGAAACTATTTTTGTGCGACATAAAGATTCCGGTGAAAACGTCAAGTTTGTAAAGCAGAAGTGAATATTTCAGAGAAAACATCTGTTGGCGGCTTACAGCGGCCGATGTTTGTAGCACTAATAATGATAAGTGCAATCTGGAACTGATGTTTCTATCTCTTTTTCATTCTATTTTGTTTTATCCTGAAACGTTCCAGATGTTGAGTTCTCTTTATTACCCAAGTTATGAAAAGGAGAGTGCGGTAGCTTTCATTACAGTGTATCATTTGCACAGCACACAGAGGTTACTATTCGTTCATTAAGTGGACGTATAAGCCATGTGTGTCATATTTCCAGTCCCATTTTCAAAAATATCACAAAAACATTTTTTGCAGCTGAGAATCAGTCTGTTTCCTCATCCCCTTATCTGAAATTTCTGTATTCATTTAGCTGTCCTACACTTTGTCATCAGTCATTTTCTGTCAAAATGCATGCTTCAGTAAGACATTTGGCATACTTCATAGGTTAATGCGACAGTTTAGAAACCTAAATAACCCGACTAAAATGAGGTTCAAGGCCTAAAAACGGATAGCTACGTGCAAAAGAGCACGCTGTTACGCAACACGTATGGAGGAAAGTAACTTTCGCATGATCTGTCATTGCCAAGTAAGATAGCTCGATGAAATTTCGACCATACATAGAAAAAACCGCTACAGTATAGTACAGAAGGTAACTGAAACAAACAAGCAATGAGACGAACAGAAATGACACCTCACCGTTTCGAGCGCTAGGCATATTTTTTTATTTAACTAAGGCGTTTGATTTTGTTGATTACAAAATATTGCTGCAGAAGTTAGCCCATAGCGGAACACAGGGAGTAGCTCACAATTGATTCACCTCTTAACAACAGACAGTAAAAGGTCATTATTCACAGAGTTGGGAACGTCTGTAATGGGGTGTCCGAGTGGAGAAATGAGGGGTGTCTCAGGGATCAGTGTTGGGGCCACTCCTGTTCCTTATTTATATAAATATGTCCTCTAGTACGAGGTGCATTCAAGTTTTAAGGCCTCCAATTTTTTTTCTAATTAACGACTCACCCGAAATCGATGAAACTAGCGTTACTTCTCGACGTAATCGCCCTGCAGACGTACACATTTTTCACAACGCTGACGCCATGATTCCATGGCAGCGGCGAAGGCTTCTTTAGGAGTCTGTTTTGACCACTGGAAAATCGCTGAGGCAATAGCAGCACGGCTGGTAAATGTGCGGCCACGGAGAGTGTCTTTCATTGTTGGAAACAGGGAAAAGTCACTAGGAGCCAGGTCAGGTGAGTAGGGAGCATGAGGAATCACTTCAAAGTTGTTATCACGAAGAAACTGTTGCGTAACGTTAGCTCGATGTGCGGGTGCGTTGTCTTGGTGAAACAGCACACGCACAGCCCTTCCTGGACGTTTTTGTTGCAGTGGAGGAAGGAATTTGTTCTTCAAAACATTTTCGTAGGATGCACCTGTTACCGTAGTGCCCTTTGGAACGCAATTGGTAAGGATTACGCCCTCGCTGTCCCAGAACATGGACACCATCATTTTCCCAGCACTGGCGGTTACCCGAAATTTTTTTGGTGGCGGTCAACCTGTGTGCTTCCATTGAGCTGACTGGCGCTGTGTTTCTGGATTGAAAAATGGCATCCATGTCTCATCCATTGTCACAACCGACGAAAAGAAAGTCCCATTCATGCTGTCGTTGCGCGTCAACATTGCTTGGCAACATGCCACACGGGCAGCCATGTGGTCGTCCGTCAGTATTCGTGGCACCCACCTGCATGACACTTTTCGCATTTTCAGGTCGTCATGCACAGAACCCACAGAAATGCCAACTCTGGAGGCGATCTGTTCAACAGTCATTCGGCGATCCCCCAAAACAATTCTCTCCACTTTGTCGATCATGTCGTCAGACCGGCTTGTGCGAGCCTGAGGTTGTTTCAGTTTGTTGTCACACGATGTTCTGCCTTCATTAAACTGTCGCACCCACGAACGCACTTTCGACACATCCATAACTCCATCACCACATGTCTCCTTCAACTGTCGATGAATTTCAGTTGGTTTCACACCACGCAAATTCAGAAAATGAATGATTGCACGCAGTTCAAGTAAGGAAAACGTCGCCATTTTAAGTTTTTAAAACAGTTCTCATTCTCGCCACTGGCGGTAAAATTCCATCTGCCGTTCGGTGCTGCCATCTCTGGGACGTATTGACAATGAATGCGGCCTCATTTTAAAACAGTGGGCATGTTTCTATCTCTTTCCAGTCGGGAGAAAAAAAATCGGAGGCCTTAGAACTTGAATGCACCTCGTATTACGAGTAATGCTAAAATATTTCTGTTCGCTGTTGACACTAGCTTGGTTGTAAATGATGTTTAAAATAGTGCAGTGCATGAAATAAGTTCATGGCTTGTAGAAAATAAACTAAAGCTAAATCGCAGTGAGACTCAGTTTTTACAGTTTCTGACACATAATTCAACAAAACCCGACGTTTTAATTTCACAGAATGGGCATATGATTAGTGAAACGGTCATGACAGCCTACACAAAACATGGAAAGACACCATCGTGTTAACGTAATAGTGGGCGCAAATCAAAACTAAATGACAGAGATCGTCGTACGCTAACACGAATTGTGTCAAAATAACACAAAACTACAGCAGCTAAAGTGACTGCAGAGCTCAATAGCTAACTTCGAGACCACGTATTTATCGATGTTGTCCTCCGAGAAGCGAATATTCATGGACAAGCCGCTATACCGAAACCATTAGTGACGACAACCAACGCAAAGAAGCGTAACACATTGCGAGGTGCCGGGGCTAGCAGTGTATTTATCACTAAATTCTACTAGAATCCACATATGTAAATCATGCTCTAAGCCCCCCCTATTCTAACTCCGACTTTTGCTGTTGCACAAGGATAAACAAAAATACGCGAACTGACTCTAATCAACCCTGCCAGTGGAGTAGAAGAGAGTTTGGCACCTGCAATAATTTAATTTGATAAATAAGTTAAATAAACAAAGATTTCATTAGCATAGTGAGGAATGATAGGGTTGCTCTATCGATTAACAGAATGAAAGTTCTGTCCAAAATAACAATATGATTTATTAAGACTAAACACCAAATAGTAAAAGAAACACAGGAAATGTTTATAATAAATCAAATTGGCTCAAATTGGAGATTCATACAAACACTGTAAAGGTGAAGTTGTCCCTAAACTAGATCGTGAGGTTTAAGACGAAGTGGTATGTGGAGCCAATTCCTTGCACTCAAATCTCAAGAGAGACACACAGCTAACCCAACAGTAATTGCTGCTACTCAAGACAGAACAAAGTTAGAAAAAGACGAACAGGCACGCTCTGCTGAGCTCTGATTATCACCTAGGAAAATCCCTGTCTGCCGGTGCTGCGGACATACATTACCAAACTGTCTTCTTGACTGCCAGGACACAATCTGGCGTACCGGAGCCGTTGGCTGGTTGCTTCGACGTCCTCGACCGAAAGGCGACTGCCGACTACCTTAGAGCACCCGTACAGGCCGAACTCACAACATTCCCGCCCTCACGACAGTGGCCGTGGTTACGTTCCAATCAGCAACCCGAAAACCGGCGGAAATTCCACTCCATTGCCGGAGCACTACCATTCCACCAATGGAGATTCTTGGCGCCAATTTCTGTGCTGATTTTGCTACGTCACGGAGCTATGCCCTGAGCAAGCCAATCCCAGTTACTATTTTGCAGAAAGCGCGGGAATTTTCCCGCCACAGCTGCCTGGGTACATAACTCATTCCCACGCCTCGCTGGTAGCCCGCCAGAAAGTGTTTTCGCTAAGCTTCTGCGAAGCAACGGAACCTCCAGCCCAGCCGCCACTTCCGGCCCCAAACGGGCGCGTCTCCTGACAATGCCAGCGTCCGGAAAGCATTCACTCGACCTCCCACGCCTGTCGGCCTACCCTTTCAAAGTCAGAAGAGCCCGCCTGTCACTGGACCACCCGGGTGACGAGAGACGCTGCATGGGAAGTCCGCGTGTGAAGGAATAGCAACCCTCCACCGCATGCAACTAGAGAGGAGAATCGTAAGATAGAAATATGAGAGGGGGCTCATGCCACCTCTGGCGCAAATCAAAACTAAATGACAGAGATCGTCGTACGCTAACACGAATTGTGTCAAAATAACACAAAACTACAGCAGCTAAAGTGACTGCAGAGCTCAATAGCTAACTTCGAGACCACGTATTTATCGATGTTGTCCTCCGAGAAGCGAATATTCATGGACAAGCCGCTATACCGAAACCATTAGTGACGACAACCAACGCAAGGAAGCGTAACACACGAATTGTGTCAAAATAACACAAAACTACAGCAGCTAAAGTGACTGCAGAGCTCAATAGCTAACTTCGAGACCACGTATTTATCGATATTGTCCTCCGAGAAGCGAATATTCATGGACAAGCCGCTATACCGAAACCATTAGAGACGACAACCAACGCAAAGAAGCGTAACACATGGTGTCAGGAACATAAAACCTGGACGGCTAGATTAGATTAGATTAGATTAGATTAGATTAGATTAATACTAGTTCCATGGATCATGAATACGATATTTCGTAATGATGTGGAACGAGTCGAATCTTCCAATACATGACATAATTAGGTTAATTTAACAACATACTTAAGTTAATATAACAACTTTATTTTATTGTGTTTTTTTGTTTTTCTTTATTAAAGATCAGTGGAAACACGTCGTATGGTCCGACGAGTCAACGTTTTCGTTATTTCCAACATTTGGCCGGGTTTACGTCCGGAGCACACCAAAAGAAGTCTACAATCCTGATTGCTTGATCCAGCTGTTAACCACGGAGGTGACAGTGTGATGCTGTGGGCAGCCATATCACGGTATTCTGCTGGTCCCATCATTACTCTCAAAGGCTGTGTTACAGCCAACGGTTATGTGACCATTTTAGGTGATCAGGTGCACTCCATGATTCAAATCCTAATCCCCAACAATGATGCCATATTTCAGGTCGATAATGCACCCATTCACAGAGCCAGGACAGTACAATAGTGGTTTGAGGAGCGTGCAAATGAACTGTAGCATCTTACCTGGCCAGCACAGTCCCCGGACTGGAACATTATCGAAACTTTGTGGACGATCTTCGAGCGCACAGTCCGGAGCAATTTCCATCTTCCCTGGTCACTACACGAGTTAGAAGAGGTTCTGATCGAAGAGTGGCATAATATTTCACTGGAAACTATACAATCATTATACGCCAGTATTGCAAGAAGAATCACAGCTGTATTATGGGCAAATGGTTGTCCAGCCCCTTATTAATAAACCATTCCCAAGTAAGTACAGGTATTCACATTGTTTTTCCCATCCCCTGTACAAGCGTAGTGCAGGCAGTCTCTTTAGTAGACCCGTTGCATTTTCGCAGTGTTCTGCTAGTCAGCCAAAATCTTTGGTTTGCTTTACGCACGACATGATCTATGCGGTCTTTCCAACTTAAGTTATTCGTAACTGTAATCCGTAAGTATTTAGTCGAATGTGCAATCTTTAGATCCGTGTGATTTCTAGAAATTTAGCGGATTCCTTTTGGAACTCAGTGGACGACTTCACACATTTCATGATCTAGAGTGAATTGTAACTTTTTGAACTATACACATATCTTGTCTAAATCGTTATACAATTTGTTTCGATCATCTGATAGCTTACATTTACTCGATGACTTCCCGTCAGTTATTACGATCTGTGACCTTTCTGGGAGGAAACCACGAATCGAGACGCACAACAGAGACGATAGTCCATAGGCAAGTAATTTGATTAAAAGTCGCTTGTGAGGTATGGTGTCAAAACCCTTACGGGAATGTAAAAATATGGAATCAATTAGACATCCCCTGTCAACAACAACCATTACTTCGTGATTTTGTGGTACACGGCACATGCATATGTTCACTTGTATTCACCAGATCTGCTGATAGCCAGCTTTCATTTTTGCTAAACCTAAAACGAGTCTAGTCATCAGTATTGACAATCAGATTCAACATAAAATCTGGCAGAAAGAAGAATTTGTTTCGATGCTAGCTGCGCATCTGTCAATTCTTTCGTAGTTCACTGTGATGCCCATTTGACAACAACTTGAAAGACCGGAACAATACTCATGGTCAATCCACGGATTCTGCTGGCTGTTTATTATGACAGTGCGGTCACTCTGCTTGTTTCCTGTGAGAGATTAGTGGTGGACATCGTATAAGTATGTAGGTGCAGTACTAAGAATACTAAATCAGTATTAGGAAGCTAATAAAAGGCTTGGATTTGTTGAAAGAGTTCTCGAAAAGGGTAGTGTATTTCTGAAGGATATCTCATAGAAGATGCTAGTTCTCGGAATATTAAGGCGATTATCAAAAATGTATCAAAATCAGGTGGAAAATTTTAAAGGAAACATTAATAACATGTACATAAATGCCAAAAACTACTTAAAAGCACGGGCGTGTGTATTTAAGACCCAATTAAATCACATTAGCTGATGTTCCAAAGTAGGAACAAGCATCAGGAACTATAGTTATTTTATCTTAAAAAAAGAAGGTAAGTTGATGGCAGAAAATCTTCTGATAAGTTGCAAAATATCAAGAAATTCAGGCAAAAAAAAAGAGACTATTTTGCCTTTTGGGGCGCGTCAACTGTGGTCAGCGTCTTTCAAATCACATCACAATGAGGAATTTTATTTGGAATGATTGAAACTGGCAGAATAATACTTTGCAGTTCCAGGACTCAATCCCATCGTCGAATGACTATTTTCTTTCATACACGCCCAGTGGAAAAAGGAACGCTCTCAAAAATGGTTCAAATGGCTCTGAGCACTATGGGACTTAACATCTGAGGTTATCAGTGCCCTAGAACTCAGAACTACTTAAACCTAACTAACCTAAGGACATCACACACATCCATGCCCGAGGCAGGATTCGAACCTGCGACCGTAGCAGTCGCGCGGTTCCCGACTGAAGCGCCCACAATCGCTCGGCCACCGCGGCCGTCAAGGAACGCTCTAAATTGCAAATCGACACAAGCACAAAGATGTTTGTTGTTGCGTAATTCAAAATTATTCTGTCGAGAGTCCGACGAAGTGATTACCAAGAAAAATAACGTTCTTGATATAGTTGGTTATTGTTGGTTCTTTTTAATTCTAATGGAAATGACCAAAGTTATTGAATATCTTTTCACTTTCGTCCCAGAAGAATAGAAATTAATTTTTATTTAATTTGCTTGATGAAGACCTTTCGGTTTATTATGACAGAAGATTATCTTCGAAAGATGACAGCAATTAAGAAAACTGAGCACTTAGTTGCTATCAAAATCGTCAAATTATAAGGCAGTTATTGAGTGTTATTTTTTTTATAGTAGAAGCACCTTTCAAGTTGATCACTCAGAAAACTGACTGTAACTGGTTATCAATAAACGATTGAAAATACCGAACTGACTGTACTTCTATTTAAAGCTAGTTTTTACCCGCCGCTGTGATCGAACATCAGTAGTTTTGTTATGATGAGAGATAGTGAGTAAGTAAGCTACTGTACGAGCAGTAACATCAATTGCCCTTCATAAGTGGCCAGTGTTGTGTTTCGTGGTTCAGGCTATCTCCGCATCATGTTTCATCGGAATCGGCTCAGCGGGTTGGTCATGAGAAATTAACAGAAAGAGTTACTTTAGCGTTTATAATATTAGTTTGTAAAGAGCTTCAAACCACGTATCTTTGATGCGATTTTGATGAGGTAAAGTCTATACGGCGCCTCAAGCTATGCTCAAGTTGTCCGCAAAACCCCCACGAAAATTAGTCTGTTAGTTTTGGAGAAGCGTGTTCAGAAAGACAGACACAACTATTTTACAAGTGTGTTATTGGTACATGTAGTCTGGCTTTTCTGCTAAAAGGTGCAACTACACACTACAGCGCGACACACACGTTCCGTACATGTTGCACTGGTACTGCGCATATTGCGACGCGTACACCATACTTCGCACGCGCCGATTGGCGACGCTCTGCGCTGACAGAACCGAAGCGTACGCACCCTGAAATCTTTCTCAAACGATTTTACAGAAACTATTCAGTCAAATTATTTGATTTTCGACTTACTTGTAGCGTTATATATAAGCTTCGTGGTGAAGTGCCCATCATCTCGATAATGGTCATACTTATTGTGATATACACATGTCAGTTGTAGTATAATATATTTGTCCAATGAATACCCGTTTATCATCTGCATTTCTTCTTGGTGCAGCAGTTTTAATGGCCCGTAGTGTACAGAAGTGCGCGCTGCGCTGCGCCGCGCCACGCGCGCTATACGCGTCTCAATTTGCGGCTAGCCTAACAGCATTACGTCGGCTGCAGCGCTTCTCCTGGAATCGTAACCGTATCAGTTGGACACTAGACGACTGGAAAACCGTGGCCTGGTCAGATGAGCTCCGATACCATTTGCTAAGAGCTGAGGGTAGGGTTCTAGTGTGGCACAGATGGTGCAGATCCCACGAGGCCATGGACCGAAGTTGTCAACATGGCACTGTGCAAGTTGGTGACGGCTCCATAATGGCGTGGGCTGTGTTTACATGGAATGGAATAGAAAAAATGGTTCAAATGGCTCCGAGAACTATGGGACTTAACTTCTGAGGTCATCAGTCCCCTAGAACTTAGAACTACTTAAACCTAGCTAACCTAAGGACATCACACACATCCATGCCCGAGGCAGGAATCGAACCTGCGACTGTAGCGGTCATGCGGTTTCAGACTGAAGTACCTAGAACCGCACGGCCACACCGGCCGGCTAATGGAATAGATTTTCTAGTCCAGCTGAAACCATCATTGATTGGAAACGGCTCCTAGAGACCATCTGCAGCCACTCATAGACTTCATGTTCCCAAACTACGATGGAATTTTTATGGTTGACAGCGCGCTGGTCCGACACAATAATAGGAGGTATCCAGTGCCTTTTGTTACACGAGTCTATAACACCACGTGTGATGTTCCTTCTTTTTGGACATAAGCCTCCTCTTATACTACTGGGACAGCGTCTCGTGGAATCTGGTGGTCAATTTCGCAATTAAAATGAGTGTCGTATCCAAAACCTTTTGATCAGAAAGTATTTACTGGACAGCAGTGGTCCTAGAAGACGCCAATGCAGCACGCCTGAAGATACTTTGAAGATTTCTGCGCGTTAAGAACAACATGCTGCGTTGTATTTGGTAGGAGCTCGTGCTGCAAACTCTTTGCTATTCAGTAGGCGACCTTGCAGAACTGTACGAAATTCTTCCTAAAGTGAAGGAACACGTCGTAGAATTGGGCAGCGATATATCTGGGAAGAAAAGAAATGTCTTTGTTACAGCTGTTACTCGTAGTATGCGAAATATCGTACACACAGTGTATTACGGAATGAGCAGATCTCTTACAAACTTCTTACACAGAATGTAATAATACGACGTAGTACTAAAAACGGGAGCTGGATAAACGTACAGTTCATCGGAAATAAAATGCTTCTCGAAAAACGAGTCTCATTTTTGGAACGAGAAAGTAAAACCAGCCAATGTTATCGAAGGACGGCCACTGGTGCGCGACGTACTTTGGATCGCGTCGCTGTCTCCAGAAACGGGTTTGCCATTGTCATTCAAGGCGAGTGGGATCGTGTTTACTTTTGCGAACCAACAACCAACTTGTTTCGGACGCACTGAACTACAGTTTCTCTTTGTACCCACCAGCGGCGACCCTCGCAAAATTTCAGATTTCCGGCGTACATCTGATACAACCGGTACTGCCGGTTTGGTTCCTTTTCTGAGACAAGCGACAGGCAAATGCTAACAAGAACTTTGGCTCAACTGACGTGGTCCTAAGATTTTTGTTATTCCGTAAAAAAGGCTATTAGGCACGACATGAAAGGAAACACTCAGGGCTACAGTATTACGTCACAAGTTAAAGAATAAAGTGAGTGAAATTATCGCAAATTACGTAGGTTCTCGTTTCATTCGCGGCGCACTTGGTGTAAGTGCTTCTATTCCAGTAGATCTGACGAAATACAGTAGGTCGCAATAACGAATGTGTAGAACTGGTACACGAAGGAGAGAGTGTTTTTATAGCCGTCCTTTATCTTCCCATTGTTTTACTGTAAAGAGACATTACTGTAAAATACTTGGCATAAATCCATATATATTAAAAATGTGTGTGTGTGTGTGTGTGTGTTGCACGTCTTATCCTAAACCACTGGCCTGATTTCAGTCAAACTTGGCACACACGTAACTTACTGTCAGGTGAAAGTCACTGCGAGGGAAAGAAGTAGCTTCCTATCAAAGGGGTGGGGATGGGTATGAAAACGAAACGTAGCCCGCGGCGCCCAGACTTTTATTAATCCAGTACTTGAGAATGAAGAGTACTCAGCGACTTGTAACAAACTTTACAGATACACTGAAGAGCCAAATAAACTGGTGCACCTACCTAATATCGTGTAGCGCCCCCGCGAGCACGCAGAAGCGCCGCAACACGACGTGGCATGGACTCGTCTGAATTAGCGCTGATCTGACAACATGAATACTACAGGGTTGTCCATTGATCCATAGGTCTACGAGGGGTGGAGATCTCTTCTGAACAGCACGTTGCAAGGCATCCCAGATATGCTCAATAAAGTTCATATCTGGGGAGTTTGGTGGTCAGTGGAGCCACTCCGTAGCAATCCTGGACGTGTGGGGTGTCGCATTGTCCTGCTGGAATTGCCCAAGTCCGTGAGAATGCACAATGGACATGAATGGATGCAGGTGATCAGACAGGATGCTTACGTGTGTGTCACCTGTCGTATCTAGACGTATCAGGGATCCCATATTACTCCAACTGCACGCCCCACATTATTACAGAACCTCCACCAGCTAGAACAGTCCGCTATTGACATGCAGGGTCCATGGATTCGTGAGATTGTCTCCATACCTGTATACGTCCATCCGCTCGATACAATTTGAAACGAGACTAGTTCGACTAGGCAACATGTTTCCAGTCATCAACAGTCCAATGTCGGTTTGACGGGCCCAGGCGAGGCGTGAAGCTTGGTGTTGTGCAGTCATCAAGGATACATGCGTGGGCCTTCGGCGCCGAAAGCCAATATTGAGGAAGTTTCGTTGAGTGGTTCGCACGCTGACCCTTGTTGATGGCCCAGCACTGAAATCTGCAGCAATTTGCGGAAGGGTTGCACTTTTCTCGCGTTGAACGATTCTCTTCAGTCGTCATTGGTTCTGTTCTTGGAGGTTCTTCTTTCGCCAACAGCGATGTCGGAAATTTGATGTTTTACCGGATTCGTGATATTCACAGTACATTCGTGAAATGGTCGTACGGGAAAATCCCCACTTCATCGCTACCTCGGAGATGCAGTATCCCATCTCTCGTGCGCCAACTATAACACCACGTTCAAACTCACTTAAATCTTGATAACCTGCCATTGTATCTACATCTACATCTACATCTACGTGATTACTCTGCTATTCACAATAAAGTGCCTGTCAGAGGGTTCATTGAACCACCTTCAAGCTGTCTATTGCTCCACTCTCCAACGGCGCGGGAAAAGCGAGTACTTAAATTTTTTCGTGCGAGCCCTGATTTCTCTTATTTTATCGTGATGATCATTTCTCCCTATGTAGGTGGGTGCCAACAGAATGTTTTCTCAATCGGGGGAGAAGACTGGTGAATGAAATTTCATGAGAAGATACTGTCGTAACGAAAAACGCCTTTGTTTTAACGATTGCCACTCCATTTCACTTATCATATCTGGCAATATCTCCCCTATTTCGCCATAATACAAAACGAGCCGCCCTTCTTTGAACTTTTTCGGTGTCATCCGTCAGTCCGACCTGATGTGGATTGCACACCGCACAGCAATACTCCAGAATAGGGCGGACAAACGTGGTGTAAGCAGTCTCTTTAGTAGCACCTTCTAAGTATTCTGCCAGTGAATCGCAGTTTTTGGTTTGCTCTACCCACAACATTATCGTTGGGACAGTTCCAATTTAGGTTATTTGTAACTGTAATCCCTAAGTATTTAGTTGAATTTACAGCCTACAGATTTGTGTGACTTATCGCGTAATCGAAATTTACCGGATTTCTTTTAGTACTGATGTAAATAACTCCACACGTTTCTTTATTCAGGGATATCTTATCTGAAAGCCGGCCGCGGTGGTCTAGCGGTTCTGGCGCTGCAGTCCGGAACCGCGGGACTGCTACGGTCGCAGGTTCGAATCCTGCCTCGGGCATGGGTGTGTGTGATGTCCTTAGGTTAGTTAGGTTTAAGTAGTTCTAAGTTCTAGGGGACTTATGACCTAAGATGTTGAGTCCCATAGTGCTCAGAGCCATCTTATCTGAAATATTTTGCAAGTCGTTTTGGTCATCTGATGACTTTACAAGATGACAGCATCATCTGCAAACACTCTAAGCGGGCTACTCAAATTACCTACTATGTCGTTAATATAGTTCAGGAACAACAGAGGGTCCATAACACTTCCTTGGGGAACGCCGGATATCACTTCTGTTTTACTCCATGACTTTCTGTCTATTACTACGAAGTGTGACCTTTCTGTCAGGAAATCATGGTTCCAGTCGCACAACTGAGGCGATATTCCATAGGCAGTTTGGTTAGAAGACGATTGCGAGGAACGGTGTCGATAACCTCCTGGAAATCGTTTCCTTCGAGGTAATTCATAATGTTCGAACATAGTATATGTTCCAAAACCCCGCTGCAAATCGACGTTAGTGATATGGGCCTGTAATTCAGCGGATTACCCTTATTTCCCTTTTTGGGTATCGGTGTGACTTCAGCAATTTTCCAATCTTTAGCTACGGATATTTCTGTGAACTTGTGGTTGCGTATAATTGCTAAATATGGAGCTATTGTATCAGCATACTCTGAAAGAAACCTGACTGGTATAAAATATGGACCGGAGGCCTTGCCTTCATTAAGTGATTTAAGCTGCTTTGTTCAAATGGTTCAAATGGCTCTGAGCACTATGGGACTTAACTTCTAAGGTCATCAGTCCCCTAGAACTTAGAACTACTTAAACCTAACTAACCTAAGGACATTACACACATCCATGCCCGAGGCAGGATTCGAACCTGCGACCGTAGCGGTCACGCGGTTCCAGACTGTAGCGCCTTTAACCGCTTGGCCACACCGGCCGGCTAAGCTGCTTTGTTACACTGAGGATATCTACTTCTATGTTTCTCATCTTGGCAGTTGTTCTTGATTGGAATTCAGGAATATTTACTTCGTCTTCTTTGGTGAAGGAGTTTCGGAAAGGCCGGCCGGTGTGGCCAAGCGGTTAAAGGCGCTGCAGTCTGGAACCGCGTGGCCGCTACGGTCGCAGGTTCGAATCCTGCCTCGGGCATGGATGTGTGTGATGTCCTTAGGTTAGTTAGGTTTAAGTAGTTCTAAGTTCTAGGGGACTGATGACCTTAGAAGTTAAGTCCCATAGTGCTCAGAGCCATTTGAACCAGTTTCGGAAAACCGTGTTTAATAGCTCTGATTTAGAGGCACTGTTATCTGTGACTTCACCGTTGTTATCGCACAGTGAAGGTATTGATTGCGTCTTGCCACTGGTGTGCTTTATGTATGACCAGAATCTCTTTGGGTTTTCTGCCAGATTCCGAGACAGAGTTCCTTCGTGGAAATTACTAAAAGAATCTCGCAATGAAGTACGCGTTACATTTCGAACTTCTGCAAAACTTTGCCAATCTTGGGGGTTTTAGGTTCTTTTAAATTTGGCAAGCATTTTTCGTTGTTTCTGCAACAGCGGTCTGACCCGTCTTGTGTACCAGGAGGGATCAGTACCACCACTTATTAATTTATGTGGTTTATATCTCTCAATTGCAGTCGATAGTGTCTCTTTGAAATTATTGGACTTCTTTCATACCCTTACGTGATCAGATCGGAAGGAGTGGAGAGTGTCTCTTAAAAACGCGTGAAGAGAATTTTTATCAGCTTTCTTGAAATAGATGTACCTTGCGTTCCTTTTTGATGGTTGTGGGTGTTACGGTATTGATCCTAACAGTTACTGCATTGTGGTCGCCAATCTCTGTATCCGTCATGATACTCCTTATTTGGGCAGGATTATTTGTTGCTAAAAGGTCAAGTATGCTTTCGTACCATTTATGCTCCGAGCATAATTTTCTGAGAAAGCATTCAGTACAATTTCGGATGACGTTTTATGCCTGCCGCCGGTTTTAAACGTATAATTTTTCCAGCATATCGAGTATAGATTGATGTCACCACCGACTATAATTGTGTGTGTGGGGTACCTATTTGAAATGAGATTCATGTTTTCTTTGAACAGTTCAGAAACTATATCTTCTGTGTCGGGGGGGGGGGGGGGGTCGGTAAAATGATCCAATTAATAGTTTTGTACAGTTGTCAAGTATAACCTCTATGCGTACAATTTCGCAGAAACTATCTACTTCAATTTCACTACAAGATAAACTACAACTGACAGTAATGAATACTCCACCACCAACTGTATTTAATCTATTCTTCCTGAACACTGTTAGGGCGTTTGAAAAAATTTCGGCTGAACTTATTTCCGGCTTTAGCCAGCTTTTCGTATCTACACTACTGGCCATTAAAACTGCTACACCACGAAGATGACGTGCTATAGACACGAAATTTAACCGACAGGCAACATCGCGGTGAACGAACATTGGAAGCGTGTATTCGTCGTCGCCATACTGGCCTATCACCCGGCAAGATGGTATGGGGTGCCATTAGTTACACGTCTCGGTCACCTATTGTTCACATTGACGTCACTTTGAACAGTGGACGTTACATTTCAGATGTGTTACGACCCGTGGCTCTACCCTCCATTCGATCACTGGGAAAACCTACATTTCAGCAGGATAATGCACGACCGCATGTTGCAGGTCCTGTACGGGCCTTTCTGTATACAGAAAATGTTCGACTGCTGCCCTGGCGAGCACATTCTCCAGATCTCTCACCAATTGAAAACGTCTGGTCAATGGTGGCCGAGCAACTGGCTCGTCACAGTACGCCAGTCACTACTCTTGATGAACTGTGATATCGTGTTGAAGCTGCATGGGCAGCTGTACCTGTACACGCCATCCAAGCTCTGCTGGACTCAATGCCCAATGCCCAGGCGTATCAAGGCCGTTATTACGGCCAGAGGTGGTTGTTCTGGGTACAAATTTCTCAAGGTCTATGCACCCAAATTGCGTGTAAATGTAATCACATGTCAGTTCTAGTATAATATATTTGTCCAATGAATACCCGTTTATCATCTGCATTTATTCTTGGTGTAGCAATTTTAATGGGCAGTAATGACTAACTATTTGAGCTTCAGTGCTTTCTGTTAGGGCTTGGAGCTGGTTATTTCTCAATACAGCTGTGACAATTTACAACTACAGTACCGATCGTTTTCTACAACTACATTACTATGTTTTACCTGCCACCTTTTAGACGGACGCCCTTTCTGTGGTTTCCTGAGAGCAGCAGTAACTGATCTAACAACTGCGCCAGACACTTGTCTTATATTTGCGCTGCCGACCGCAGCGCTGTATTCTGCATATTTACGTATCTCTGTATTTGAATACGCATGCCTATACCAGTTTCTTTGGCGATTCAGTGTAGTTAATAGTGTGTGAGAGTAGAGCCGCTTGCAGTGTAGCAGCAGATGCTATAGCTTCTCAACTGTTGTAACAATAATACTCGTAAAAGTATTTGTTTTGGGATGTGCAGTCCCACTGCGCGGAAACATTTAAAAAAGACATTTTTATGTAACACTATGAGCAGCACAAGAAATAAGACGTTTACTCACTAACAGTTCAGATCCCTCCGATCATCATCAGGGAAGAAAAAAATGTTTACGGCATCACTTCTGCCGTGGCTTCGGTAATGAAAGTCATTCTGCGTCACTGTCGTCAAAGGTAAAATGCGTTTAAGTAAACTTAACACACTGTCGACTTGAAAGTGCGCTAATGTTACGTGAAGGGCACTCAACATACTGTGTACGAGAATATGCAGCGTGAGTTCCACGTAACAAGGACGTGGCACCACACCTGGATCTCATTGAACCAGGTCGGTGGTAAGGATGCAGGGGACCAACCGAGTTTGCCGCACGCCCTCCAGACTATAGGCCACTAGGTTTTTTTCCCTCCTTATGAGACACAGACACAGAGGAAACGGGCTGCCGTGGTCAACGCGACTTGGGAACACTTTGAGCTGAGTTCAAGCGGTTAGAGCAGAAATGCCATTGGATTCTGTAATGCGAGTTCCGAAATCCATCGCGTCTCGTATTCAGAAATTTGTAATCCTGAAGGCCAAAGATGTAATTCCCTTTAACCATCATTTGGAACATCTAGTTAATGATACACTTTCAACCACGAAAATAAATTTCCTAACACACTTGAAAGTGTATTTACGCTTTTCCACTCAACTTAGATTCTATAAGTAGGCAGCATCACCATTCTTAGATGTAAGTATTCCACATTTTTAATTTTCATTGACAACTAGCGGAGAAACCTGACGTTGCCAAGGTATTTATTTATAGCTGTGGGTCCATGCGCGAACCACGCAATGTACGGCCTTGTGCTTAATGTTTATGACGTGATATCTCCTGTAGTGTGAGTCGTACAATGATATACTACTGTAGGTATATTCAGCGGCATATGCGCATACTGTCTGTAAAATGTGTCGCGAATGGAATGAGTAACATCGAAGTAACAAATGTAAACGTCATGTACGATGCGCCAGTTAGTCACGCGTCTCCATGTTTATGACGTCATAACTCAGCAGCTCGTGGTCTAGTGGCTAGCGTTGCTACCTCTGGATCACAGGGTCCCGGGTTCGATTCCCGGCCGGCTTGGTGATTTTCTCTACCTCATCATCATTCGTGACAGTGGCTAGATTGGATTGTGAAACAAATTGGACTGTGAAAACATTGGGACTTTGTACGGTCGCTGATGGCCGCGCTTTTGAGTTCCCCACAAACCAAATATCATCGTCATTATCAGAGATATATAAACAGGCAGAAGACGGCGCTGCGGTCGGCTACGCCTATATAAGAGAACAAGTATCCGAGCAGCTGCTAAAATGGCAGATTATCAAAATTTAAGTGAGTTTGATCTTGGTGTTATAGTTGGCGCACGAGCGATAGAACACAGCATCTCCGAGGTAGCGATGAAGTGAGGATTTTCCCGTACGACCATTTCACGAGTATACTGTGAATACCAGGAAACCGGTTAAACATCAAATCTTCGACATCGTGCTGCCAGAAAAAGATCCTGCAAGAACGGGACCAATGACAACTGAAGAGAACCGTTCAACGTGACACAGGTGCAGACTTCCGGCAAATTGCTGCAGGTTTCAGTGGTGGGCCATCAACAAGGGTCAGCGTGCGAACCACTCAACGAAGCTTCCTCGATATGGGCTTTCGGAGCCAAAGGCCCACTCGTGTACCGTTGATGACTGCGTGACACAAATGTTTACGCCTCGCCTGGGCCCATCGACACTGACATTGGACTGTTGATGACTGGAAACATGTTGCCTGGGCGGGCGAGTCTTGTTTCAAATTGTATCCAGCCGATGTACGTATACAGGTATGGAGACAATCTCATGGATCTATGAACGCTGCATGTCAGTAGGGGACTCTTGAAGCTGGTGGAGGCTCTGTATGGTGTGGGGAGCGTGCTGTTGGAATGATATGGGACCCCTGATTCGTCTAGATACGACTCTGACAGCTGACACGTATGTTGGCATCCTGTCTGATCACCTGCGTCCGTGCATGTCCATTATGAATTCCGACGGCCTTGGGCACTTCCAGCAGGACAAGGCGACGCCCCACGCATCCAGAATTGCTACAGAGTGGCCCCAGGAACACTCTTCAGAGTTTAAAAAGTTCCTCTCGCCATCACATTCCCCAGAGATGATCATTATTGAGCATATATGGGATGCCCTGCAAAGTGCTGTTCAGAATAGATCTGCACCCTCTCGTACTCTTGCTACTATATGGACAGACCTGCAGGTTTCACGGTGTCAGTTGCCCCCAGCATTACTTCAGAAACTAGTCGACTCCACGCTACGTCATGCTGCGGCACTTCTGCGTGCTCTTGGGGGCCCTGCAGGATATTAGGCAGGTGTACACTTTTTTGGCTCTTCAGTATACTGCTGTGTCAGTAAATCGATAATCTTGTCCCTGCTGCAGGCTGCCTATTTGATAGCTTCAAAGGGCACAAGAAATATGATTTTCAGTATTTTATGTAATTAGTGACCAAAGTTACAAATTTAAAATGCTATTATTCGTTTAGAGGTATAATATTGCGTTAAACGTTTAACTCAATACGTCAGGTATTAAAGTTAGAAACCGTATACATGGCTGGCGGTAGTGCAATTCACTACGCACAAATTGTTGCTGTTGAGGGTTTCAGTTCAGAGATTGGTTTTATGCAGCTCTCCATGCTACTCTATTCTGTGCAAGCTGTGGTGTCACCCCCAGACACCACACTTGCTAGGTGGCAGTCTTTAAATCGGCCGCGGTTCGTTAGTATACGTCGGACCCGCGTGTCGCCACTATCAGTGATTGCAGACCGAGCGCCGCCACACGGCAGGTCTAGAGAGACTTCCTAGCACTCGCCCCAGTTGTACAACCGACTTTACTAGCGATGGTTCACTGAAAAAATACGCTCTCATTTGCCGACACGATATTTTAGCATAGCCTTCAGCTACGTCATTTGCTACGACCTAGCAAGGCACCATTATCAGTTACTATTGATATTGATTCATGTACCGTCAAAACCGATGTTTTTCATTAATGGATTAAAGTTAAGTATTCCACCAGCTACGTCCGTTTTTCTAAATTCTAATTTCCTTGTCCTGTTCCAGACCTCACGCCAGCCTGCGTGAGCTAAAATGCGTGCCTTTCGGCCTCCTTCTAGTAACACGGTGTTGGCTCTCCTGCCAACCAAAACATTGGCGACGAGGCGCAACCGCGTTCTTATCGATATTGCCCTGATTTACTTCTGTAATGGTTTCGCCACAATCTCCAGATGTACTGTCCGAATTTTATCACAGAATCAGCAGACGCAGGCCTTACTGGATGCCCTTGGACAGCTCGTCCAGGGTCAAGGGGCAATTCAAAACTATGCGGCAGCCGCTGCTCCACCGCTAACGCAGCCACAGCACGCAGTTGCACCAACTTTTTGTCCTTTTGATGCTGCACTGGAAAGCTGGACGGAGTGGTCACGCCAGTTTGGATTCCATCTCGCCGCCTACAGAATTCAAGGTAACGAGCGGCAGCCTTTTTTGTTATCATCCGACGGGGTGAACACGTACCGTGTGATAGTCAAATTATTTCCCAGACGCGACGTAGCAACTCTGTCCTACGACGAAATTTTGTCTGCATTAGATGCATATTTCAAAGAATCAGTCAATGTAGTTGCGAAAAGGTATACCTTCTTTCGTACAAAACGTACGGCAGGTCTGACTAATCGGGAGTGAGTTGCAACCTTGCAAGGCCTTACTAGGGATTGTGCTTTTGGGTGTCAATGTGGACTCCCTTATTCAGATACTATGGTACGTGATGCAATTGCACAGAACATTTCTGATGTTCGTATAAGGGAACAGATTTTGAAACTAGTCAATCCCTTCAACATGTGATGGACATAGTGGATCGGCAGGACACACTTGACTTTGCTCAGGAATCATTTGAAACTTCACCAGCCGTGTGTCAGGTTAATCGGCCCGCCGGGCGAACTGCACGGAGCAGTAGACAGTTGCTCTTGTTGTCAGCAGGACAATAAACTTTTTGTAGACTTGGACATTAACGGCAAAGTGATACCATTCCAGCTTGATACCAGAGCTGCAGTTTCACTGATCAATCAAGACACGTACAAACAGCTCGGCACACCTCCGTTGCGTGCTGCAAATTTTAAGTTAACTAGTTACTCAGGTCAAGATATCCCTGTGTTAGGACAGTGCAGCCTTCTTGCAACATGCAAAGGACAAACAAAACTTGTGTCATTTTACGTCCTTCGTTCCTCTTCTGCAGTGAACTTGTTTGGTTTCGATTTATTTCAGTTGTTTGTCTATAGCAAATCAGGTCCTATCAGTGACCCAGACTGTGCCTTCAGACAGTGTTTCTCGTCTATGTGAAGAATTTGCAGACATTTTTGCACCGGGCCTTGGTTGCGCTAAGAACTATAAAGCGCATTTGGAACTGAAAGTAAACGCGCAACCGAAATTTTTCAGAGCGCGCAATGTTTCCCACGCATTGCGTGATGAGGTCGCAAAAACATTACACGATTTTGAATCACAAGGTGTAATTGAACGTGTGCAGGTTTCTCTCTTGGCATCACCCTTAGTAATTTTGCCAAAACCTTCCGGAAAATTGAGACTTTATGTGGACTTCAAGGCTACAGTGAATCCACAACTAGTGATTGCAACTTTTTCTTTACCCCGCCCGGAAGATCTTTTTGACAAACTGTGCCCGGGTAAATATTTTTCGAAGTTGGACCTAGCAGATGCGTACTTGCAAATACCAGTTGACGAAGACTCCCAGCGCGTTTTGGTGGTTAACACGCATCTTGGTTTGTATCGATTCAAACGACTGCCATTCGGGTGTGCATCCATCCCTGCATTGTTTCAGTACAAACTGTTTGTGCGTCGGTCCCTACTGCAGCAAACTATCTGGACGATATCGTGATCTCCGGAAAGACGGAAGAAGAACATTTAGCCAATCTCAGAACAATATTTCAGGTCTTGCGACAAAATGGTCTTCGCTTGCGGAAGGACAAATGTGTGTTTTTTGCTCGTGACTTGCCATACCTGGGACATGTACTCAATGCCCAAGGCATACATCCCAGTCCCGAGCACCTCCGTGCCATACAAGACTTGCCTTCGCCGCAGAATCTGAAGCAGCTACAGAGCGTGCTGGGAAAAATCAACTATTATCATAAATATGTGCCGCATGCCTCTTCCATTTCAGCTACGCTTCATCGCTTACGTCGTAAAGGTGTTCCGTTCGTCTAGACGACGGAATGCGAACGCGCCTTTCGCCAGTTGAAATCGGCGTTGCTTTCCAATACTTGCCTTACGCCATTCGATCCCCAGAAGCCCCTTTTGTTGATGGTGGATGCATCGGATTTCGGGATCGGTGCTGTGCTTGCGCACAAAGATGGATCGCACGATCGCCCTATTGCCTTTGTGTCCAAATTGCTTTCGTCTGCGCAAAGAAATTATTCACAGATCGAGAAGGAAGCTTTGGCTCTCGTATTTGGTGTTACAAAGTTTCATGATTTCTTGTATGGTTGTCACTTTACCATCATCACAGACCACAAACCTTTGAAATCGCTTTTTCATCCGAACAAGCCTGTACCTCCACGTACAGCGCAGAAATTCATTCGCTGGTCTATTTTCCTCTCGCAGTACCGCTACGATATCTTATATTGGTCCACTGCTAAGCACGGAAACGCCGATGCGTTGTCCCGTTTGCCTGTTGCTGAGGATAGAGCATTCAATTCCTCCGAACTTGCTTGCATGTTCATTGATTCGGCAACCGATGACGTGGTCGAATCCTTTCCGATTGATTTTCGTCGTGTAGTTACTGCCACAGCTGCCTACCCTGTCCTTGCTACCGTTCTGCGTTTTGTTGCTACGCAATGGCCCTTGTCAAAGTCACGGATCGGGGAATCGTTGGTTCGCCGATTTTTTGCTCACAAGGAGAGACTTTTTGTTCGACGTGGTGTTTTGCTGTTGCGTTCTGATAATGATCAGTCCAGGGTCGTGGTCCCACGTTCGTTACAGTCCTCTGTCTTACAGCTTCTCCACCAAGGACATTGGGGTATAGTGAGAACGAAACAACTTGCTGGTCAGCACTGTACTTGGTTCGGAATCGATGCCGCGATTACGAATATGTGCTCTTCTTTCATTGTGTGTGCTGAACAACAATCAACCCCACCGCGGAAATTCTTTGCATGGCCAAAAGCCACTTCCCCTTGGCAACGCTTACACATCGATTTTACTGGTCCATTCTGGAATGCTCGATGGTTGGTTGTGGTTGATTCATTCAGTAATTTTCCTTTTGTTGTCCGGATGTCTTCCACGACGTCATCTGCTACCATCCAAGCGTGATCTGCTATCTTTTGCATTGAAGGTCTTCCACAGACTATTGTTTCCGACAATGGCCCACAATTCATGTCCGCAGAATTTCAGTCATTCTGCAAGGCCAATGGTATTCAACATCTGACATCCGCGCCGTTTTCGCCACAGTCAAATGGTGCCTCTGAACGATTGGTCAGGACTTTCAAGTCACAGATGTTGAAGTTGAAAGAGTCGCATTCTCGGGAGGACGCGTTATTGCTATATTGTCCTCGTATCGCTCTCAGCCCCGAGATGGTCGCTCGGCGGCTGAGTTGCTCCACGGTCGTCATCATCGAACCTTGATGTCTTTGCTACATCCGCCGCATCAGGTTCCTGTGCAGCGGCAGACACCTGCTTTTGCTCCAGGCGACGTTGTCTACTACCGCCACTATCGAGGTTCACGGCGTTGGCTCGCAGGGCGCATTCTTCGCTGCCTCGGCCGCGCTATGTATCTGGTTTTGGGGGCCTCTGGTGAGGTGCGTCGGCATCTCAATCAGCTGCGCCTCTGTCGTCGCACGGGATCTGCCGCTCGCCGTCTGCTTTCAGCGACGGTGCCGTCCGGTCAGCGCCCTGGGGACCCATCTACTGGCTCGCCTCAGCCCCAGGTGTTACCGACGCTGCCTTCCATTTTGCCCCATGGCGACGCGCCGCCGCCACCGCCGCCGGCGCCTGTTCTCCCGCCGGCGACGCCAGCAGTGGACGCGTCGCTGCAACCGCCGGGCGCCTCCCTGGGTCACGCGCCGCCGATCGCTTCCCGTGACCAGATGTCCTCCGACATGGAACTCTTGCCCGCTCCGGACCATATGTCGTCTTCGCCCGTCGGGTGCCCCGACCCGATGGAGGTCGACCCTTCGCCCCCTCCCGTCTCTCTGCGGGCGCATACACCGCATGTTGGCGTGCACCCTGGAGCAGGTTTTCAGGCGTTTCCTGGCTCCCCGCGGTCCGAATGGCAGGGTGCGGGTGGCACAGCCTCGCCTGTTGTTAGGTTCCCCACCTCGTCGCATACGTCAACATGGGGTCCTCCCCACGGCAGGCGGAATCCTTATGCCACAACCGTACGCCGATTTGCGGGGAAGGAATGTGGTGTCACCGCCAGACACCACACTTGCTAGGTGGTAGTCTTTAAATCGGCCGCGGTTCGTTAGTATACGTCGGACCCGCGTGTCACAACTATCAGTGATTGCAGACCGAGCGCCGCCACACGGCAGGTCTAGAGAGACGTCCTAGCACTCGCCCCAGTTGTACAACTGACTTTGCTAGCGATGGTTCACTGACAAAATACGCTCTCATTTGCCGAGACGATAGTTTAGCATAGCCTTCAGCTACGTCATTTGCTACGAACTAGCAAAGCGCCATTATGTTACTATTGATATTGATTCATGTACCGTCAAGACCGACGTTCTTCATTAATGGATTAAAGTTAAGTATTCCACCAGCTACGTCCGTTTTTCTAAATTCTAATTTCCTTGTCCTGTTCCAGACCTCACACCAGCCTGCGTGAGCTAAAACGCGTGCCTTTCGGCCTCCTTCTAGTAACACGGTGTTGGCTCTCCTGCCAACCAAAACACAAGCTTCTTCATCTCTCAGTACCTACTGCATCCTACATCCTTCTGAATCTGCTTATTTTATTGATCTCTTGGTCTCCCTCTACGGTTTTTACCCTCCACATTGCCCTCCAATACTAAATTGGTGATCCCTTGATGACTCAGAATACACCCTAACAACCGATCCCTTCTTCTAGTCAAGTTGTGGCACAAATGTCTCTTCTCTCCAGTTCTATTCAATACCTCCTCATTAGTTATGTGATCAACCCATCTAATCTTCAGCATTCTTCTGTAGCATCACATTTCGAAAGCTTCTATTCTCTTCTTGTCTAAACAATTCATCGTCCACGTTTCACTTCCATACATGGCCTCACTCCATACAATTACTTTCAGAAACGACACTTAAATCCATACACACAAATTATGCAGACTATATTTATCCAATAACTGAGAATGAAAACTCTTAAACTTCCAGCAAAGTTTCACAAAATTTTTCTCCTTGACCTACCCTTCCTCTTCCTCCCCACACGAAATAATGAAAGGAAATAAAGGTTTATTGTTTACTGCAATTTTCGATGTTTACGCATTGAAACTTCAGCATCAGGCTGGCGCTTAAATTTAGGAGGGGCGTTCAATACATTTTTCTTTCTGAAAGCATTTTGGCTTTATTCGGGATTCTAGTGCACCATATAATTCCCCACTATTTTGGCCTCAAAACCCTATTTCTCAACGTGAGCTGCGTTCAAGTTCTTCAGGGTCCCAGAAGAGGGTCGCCATGACTTTAGCGACTGCTGGTGCCGCGTCGAAACTTTTCTTCAGAGGACAGGTGCTGGAGCTCCTTTGAGTAGCCCAACTTGTGGACCAGTCTGTCAAACCAAAGAACGCTTCACGTAGTCAAAACTTATTGCGCATATAAAAGCACAATAACGTCAAAACTAAAGAAGGGCGTTTAACCAATTTGAAAGTATAGTTCTGTCGGCCAGCGTGACAGAAAATCATAAGAAGCTTTAGCCTTATGTTAAATCAGTAAAAGGATCGAGGCGATCTATCCAGACACTTTGTATAACGGCAGTGAAACGGAGGTTTACCCAGAAAAGGCCGAATACAAAACGTCTCCAAAACTGTTTCACAGAGGGAGATCGTATTGTAACACCTCCTTCAAATAGTGGCACGAACGACATATTGGCTGATATCAAGAGACAGAGAACCTACAGAAATAACTGTACAGAAAGAAGGCCACCTGTACGATCCCATATAAACTATGCGAAAGAACTTGTCCCTCTTATAGCAGCAGTACAGCTTAGGTCTTTGAACGAGCGAAGTGACGCTGATGGTTAGAGAGAAGCACACGTCATTCCCGTTTTCAGGAAGCAGTTGTTACAGGCGCCCAGATAGATTGTGTTCCTTGAGTTTCGTGTCATTACATACAATTCTGCACTGCCGTCTAATGAACAAAATACGAGCCTACGGAATGTGGGATTGACTGCGTGACTGGACAGATGAGTTTCTGGCAAACAGGACACAGCACGTCATTCTGAACGGAGAGCAGTATTCTGACGTAAAGATGACTTCGGGCGTACCGCAAGCGATTGTTACGGGGCCATTACTTTTCACAATATATGTAAATGACATCGAAGACAATATTGGAAATTCCAGGAGGCTTTTCGCGGATAATGCTGTTTTACCAGAAAACAGAGAAGACGCAGCGGTGGAAGATTATGGCGAAATGCGGGTGTTTGGATTGGCAATTGGCCGTCAATGTAAAAAAAAAGTAAGGAATTCGTGAACGTAGACTGAAAGACTTATTCTCGTATGATTACACGATTGCAGAACGACCATTGGAAGCACTTACTTCCACGAAATATGTAGGATTAAGCGCATGGAGCGATTTTATGTGAAAGTATCGCACAACACAAATGGCAGGAAGGGCAGATGGCAACTGAAATTCATTGGAAGAATCCTCAAGAAATTCAGTCCGTCATAGAGCAAGAAAGGAAGAATGAATTGACTGTTGGTGTCAATAAGGATAATCCTCCTTTATCTCCCCTGCATTACTGCAGATGACGTGTCACTGAGCACATTTGTTCTGTGCATGCAGTACACGTGAGGTGCCTAGTTGTTTCCACTGCACTGTGTGCAATACGAAGTTTCTGTTATAGTTCACTAACCTGCTGTTTTCAAGTTGATGTCCCCAGCGCAGAAAACAGCTAGCAGGTCGTAGGTTCTGTATCTTGAGGCTGAAACTGACTTTTAGCGAGGTTCTGTTCCGAAATAATGTATCACTTCTTTGGGATGCCACTCGCGTATTTTAATATAGCCACACGAGAAGACTAAATGATCTTAACACAACACCTTCTGACACAGCAAAGTACATGATCAAACACAATGTTTATGAAAATGTATCTTTACACTATTTGTGGCACGTGTCTGTCCCTCATGACTACCTGAGTGAATCTTTTAATACTGAATACTGGCAAACACATCCTGCCACAGACAACATGACTGTACATCTCGACTGCCTAATCCAGAGTGACGAACAGGAACTTAAATAAAAATTGGAAACTCATCCTACGACAGACAACATGTCTGTCCTTCTCGACTGCCTAATTCAGAATGACGAACATCCCGAAACACTTCGCGCGCTATATCAGAAAAGGCGTCACCCGAACGCTTCCGAAGTGCTTCGTGTGCTATTTCGTCAGTCTTTTGTTTTTGATTTAAATTGTTTTTAATAATTCTAAAATGACTATTTGATAGCCAGCTGTTGAGAGATATTTATATTAAAAAGTGAAGTCATTCCAATGAGTAGTTTAACTAATAATAATAACTATACTTTAACGTTTTGGCGCCCTTGCTGCGACCACAGCAGCCAATCACAGAGCAGTAGCATTATGCAGGCAGTCTTTCTCACGGGAATGGTACCGAATCTAATATCTGTCACAGGTACCTCACACCACATTTCGTCATCTATATACTTCTTGCATATCCACTGCTTTGGGAACAGCTTCTTGGAGCCTAATATGATGGCTGACTAAGCCAGAAATATCACAGTTAACAAAGAGGGTAGCTTACAAACCCTCGTTCGACCACCAGGGGGGGATCTGTACCAGATAGAATTGATAGAGGAAACAGAGAAGAGCAGCGCGTTTCTTTACGAGTTCATTTAGTAAGCGCGAGGAGATACTCAACCAGCTCAAGTGGCAGACGCTGCAAGAGAGGCGTTCTGCATCAAAATGCAGTGTACTCTAGAAGGTTCGAAGAGCTCTCATTCATGGAAGAGTCATCCATTATATTGCTTCCACCTTCGTAAAACTGACGAAAAGTCCACGAATATACGAGGAGATTCGAACATACACGGAGGCTTGTAGGCAACCTTTCTTCTCGCGAACTATTCACTACTGGAGTAGGAAAGGGGCAAAGTGACAGTGATGCAGAAAGTATCCTCCGCCACACACCGTAAGGTGGCTTGCGGACTGTTGTGACTAATCTGTAACGTGCTCAAGAGGTTGACAACGTATCTTTAATCGGACAGTATCAGACTGCTCAGGTTGTTTTTCTTACAGGCGTTACCTTGCGTTTATCCATATTTGAGGATCTTGTATTCACCAAAAGGAAGTTTCCTACAAGTCCAACCAAGATACCTTTCTGTAGACAGTAGTGAACAGTCTTATGGTTCTGCTGATTCTAGCTGATATGTCGTTTACTGCGTAGGGTACATCAGAGGACTCATTGCGCTTCCATGGGACACACTCGATATAAAGAGGAGCGTTCAAAAAGTAATGCGATTTCTCTGAAAACTGGTTGGTTTTATTTAGGATTCCTATATACGATGTTACTCATTTTCTTTCTACAAAACTCTGTTTTTCAACATTCTATCCGTTCAAAATGACGGCCTTCCGCCACTTTACTGGGAGGGCGCCTATGCCTGCTGGTACCTCGCTACTGGTCGACGTGGGAGCCATCGTCTTGCTGCATCAATAACGTCCTGATTATGCACGTACTACGCCCAGGTAGTATCCGTGGTCTAGGGGTAGCGTCTTTGATTCATAATCAAAACGTCTTAGGTCCCGCGTTCGATCCCCACCACTGCCTAAATTTTGATAAGTAATCAGCATTGGCGACCGAAGACTTCCGGCATAAGAAGTCAGCCTCATTCTGCCAACGGATAGAGGTTCAGGGCACTCTCTTGTCCTAGGGGTGGGAAAGGCGGAAGAATCAGAAATGATCAACGACATGAGGATGCAGAAGGCAATGGAAACCACTGCATTAAAGACACGCAACGTGTATCCACAGGACATGTAGCCTGTAATTGAAGAAGTGTCATGATGATCTCTCCATTGGCAAAAGATTTCGGAATAGTCCCCCATTCGGATCTCCGGGAGGGGACTGCCAAGGGGGAGGTTACCATGAGAAAAAGATTGAATAAGCAACGAAAGGATAACGTTCTACGAGTCGGGGCGTGGAATGTCAGAAGCTTGAACGTGGTAGGGAAACTAGAAAATCTGAAAAAGGAAATGCAAAGGCTCAATCTAGATATAGTAGGGGTCAGTGAAGTGAAGTGGAAGGAAGACAAGGATTTCTGGTCAGATGAGTATCGGGTAATATCAACAGCAGCAGAAAATGGTATAACAGGTGTAGGATTCGTTATGAATAGGAAGGTAGGGCAGAGGGTGTGTTACTGTGAACAGTTCAGTGACCGGGTTGTTCTAATCAGAATCGACAGCAGACCAACACGACAACGATAGTTCAGGTATACATGCCGACGTCGCAAGCTGAAGATGAACAGATAAAGTATATGAGGATATTGAAAGGGTAATGCAGTATGTAAAGGGGGACGAAAATCTAATAGTCATGGGCGACTGGAATGCAGTTGTAGGGGAAGGAGTAGAAGAAAAGGTTACAGGAGAATATGGGCTTGGGACAAGGAATGAAAGAGGAGAAAGACTAATTGAGTTCTGTAACAAGTTTCGGTATTCTACACACCAACGTGAATAGTTGTTTTGTTGCCACTTCCCCCAATGATTTTAGAAATTCTGATGGAATGTTATCTATCCCATCCGCCTTATTTGACCGTAAGTCCTCCAAAGCTCTTTTAAATTCCGATTCTAATACTGGATCCCCTATCTCTTCTAAATCGACTCCTGTTTCTTCTTCTATCACATCAGACAAATCTTCACCCTCATAGAGACTTTCAATGTATTCTTTCCACCTATCTGCTCTCTCCTCTGCATTTAACAGTGGAATTCCCGTTGCACTCTTAATGTTACCACCGTTGCTTTTAATGTCACCAAAGGTTGTTTTGACTTTCCTGTATGCTGAGTCTGTCCTTCCGACAATCATATCTTTTTCGATGTCTTCACATTTTTCCTGCAGCCATTTCGTCTTAGCTTCCCTGCACTTCCTATTTATTTCATTCCTCAGTGACTTGTATTTCTGTATTCCTGATTTTCCCGGAACATGTTTGCACTTCCTCCTTTCATCAATCAACTGAGGTATTTCTTCTGTTACCCATGGTTTCTTCGCAGCTACCTTCTTTGTACCTATGTTTTCCTTCCCAACTTCTGTGGTGGCCCTTTTTAGAGATGTCCATTCCTCTTCAACTGTACTGCCTACTGCGCTATTCCTTATTGCTGTATCTATAGCGTTAGAGAACTTCAAACGTATCTCGTCATTCCTTAGTACTTCCGTATCCCACTTCTTTCGAGCGAGGTGGCGCAGTGGTTAGCACACTGGACTCGCATTCGGGAGGACGACGGTTCAATCCCGTCTCCGGCCATCCTGATTTAGGTTTTCCGTGATTTCCCTAAATCGTTTCAGGCAAATGCCGGGATGGTTCCTTTGAAAGGGCACGGCCGATTTCCTTCCCAAACCTTCCCTAACCCGAGCTTACGCTCCGTCTCTAATGACCTCGTTGTCGACGAGACGTTAAACACTAACCACCACCACCACCACTTCTTTGCGTATTGATTCTTCCTGACTAATGTCTTGAACTTCAGCCTACTCTTCATCACTACTATTATGTGATCTGAGTCTATATCTGCTCCTGGGTACGCCTTAATTTGAGGAAGAAATTTCTGAGGATGTACGTCTGGAGTACAGCATTGTATGGTAGTGAAACATGGACAGTGGGAAAACCGGAACAGAAGAGAATCGAAACATTTGAGATGTGGTGCTATAGACGAATGTTGAAAATGAGGTGGACTGATAAGGTAAGAAATGAGGAGGTTCTACGCGGAATCGGAGAGGAAAGGAATACGTGGAAAACACTGATAAAGAGAAGGGACAGGATGATAGGACATCTGCTAAGACATGAGGGAATGACTTCGATGGTACTAGAGGGAGCTGTAGAGGGCAAAAACTGTACAGGAAGACAGAGATTGGAATACTTCAAGCAAATAATTGGGGACGTAGGTTGCAAGTGTTACTCTGAGATGAAGAGGTTAGCACAGGAAAGGAATTCGTGGCGGGCCGTATCAAACCAGTCAGTAGACTGATGACCAACAACAAAAAAAAAAAAAAAACTCCCAGAAGAGTGCGTCCTTCTTTGGCCAAATAGATGGAGGACGGAAGGCGTGAGATCCAGGGTGTTGGGTGGATGAGTTAGAACACTCCAATGAAGCTTTGTGAGCTCGTCTCGGGTGTGCAGATTTGTGTGCGACCTTGCGTTGTCATGGAGAAGGAGAAGTTTACTCCCTTTTTACTGGTTTTACACGCTGAAGTTGTTTCTTCAGACCGGCCTGTCTGGCCGAGTGGTTCTAGGCGCAACGGTCACAAGTTCGAATCCTGCCTCGGGCATGGATGTATGTGATGTCCTTAGGTTAGTTAGGTTTAAGTAGTTCTAAGTTCTAGGGGACTGATTACCACAGAAGTTAAGTCCCATAGTGCTCAGAGCCATTTGAACCATTTCGTTTCTTCAGTTTCCTCAGTGTAGCACAATACAGTCCATAGTTGATCGTTGCACCATGATGGACGAGATCGCAGAGAATAACGCCTTTAGAGCCCCAGAATACCGTCACCATAACTTTACCAGGTGTGGGTGTGACTTCGAACATTTTCTTCGGAGGAAAGGAGGTGGGGCGCCGCCTCATTGAATACCGTTTTTTTCCCGCTTCGAAATGATGAACCTATGTCTGATCACCTGTGACGATGTTAGACAAAAAATTTTCGTGAGCAGCCTTGCAACGTACAAGTAATTCCGCCCAAATGGTCCTTTGTTGCTCTCTATGGCCTTCGATTGGGCGGCAAAGATCTCAGCGGGCGCACGCCTTCAAGTATCCCAACTGGTGAACGGGTGTATCAGGACTACCAACGGAGACGTGCAGTTGAGAACCGAGGTGTTTCGGTGTTTCGATCACCTCGAATGAGAGTGTCCGCACGTTCCAACATTGCAGGAGTCACAGCTGTGAGTGGCCAGCCGGCACGTGGGACATCGGGTAGGTTCGCGCGATCTTGTTGCGACGATGACAGACTCCTCGCCCAACGACTCACCGTGGTTTTGTTCACTGCGTCTCCGTAGACATTCTGCAAGCGTCTATGAATATCTGCGCTGCTCTGGTTTTCCACTGAAAGAAACTCAGTGACTTCACTGTGCTTGGAGCGCACCTCGATTGCAGACGCCGCTTTGAAAGCTATGCGTAGTGTAGCCTCCTATCGGAACTTCATGAAACTGTAGAGGCTGAAGCGGGAATATTCCACTGTGTCCCAAGACAAATTCTGATTTTTTTCAGCCTAAAATGGGCGAGGAAAATAATTTGTTGCATTACTTATGGAACGCCGATTGTACTTTCGTTTGTGTTCAACATTTCTCGTCCAGTATAACGTACCTGGCTCTAGTAGTCAGTCAGTAATCGGTGTCACCGCTATTCTGCGATGGTACTCTTCGCCTCTTGGTTAATGGTGAACGACGTGTCACAGTGCCTCAGCTCCCCCCCAACCTCTCTACCTTGGATGTCAATGGTTCCGGGAACACACACAGCAGGGAAGCGTCTTCCGTCACTAACTGCGCAGTTACAGTGTCTTGTCCGCTTCGGCAAATGCGTCTTTCGGTGTTTTGGCAGCAGGTTTGTCACCCTGCTGTCGTCACGCGCATGAAGAGCCCACTCGAGCGGCGAGGTGCGAAGTGGACGTCTAGTGAGAGAGAGCTCTGTGTCAACACTCACCCGCGCTTCGCATCCGTGTCGTTTGTCTACGAAACGAGCGGACCTACAAAAAGAAGGAAAGAAAGTGGCGACAGGCTGCCGCAGCGCGGCCGACGCCACCACCACAAGCAGTTTCACTGAATCTGTTTGGCGCAGCTGCCAACACCCGCAATCGTGAAGACCGTACATCTAAAAACGTGCACACCTTCCATTTCGATATTCGCTTTGGAGGAACAACAAGAAAACTGTTTGTCTACATACATAGCGTACTGTAATAATTTTGCAATGTTTTCTTATACGTATTTTCTTGTAGGGTCTCCATTTACTTTCGTCTATATTTATCGCTACCCCTTTCCTTCACTGTGGCTATAAGCTCCTGATCTCCCTTTATCTTTTTCCTACAACTTCATCGAAGGTATTATGAAGATATATAAAGATATATAAGATGGGAGGAAAGTGTCGCTAGAGAAATTACTTCGAGATATTCCGGTCGAATTATACCACACTTACGTCTACTGACGGAACTACTGACTTGGTGTGCTCCAAGAAGTTCACTGGTTCTTTGTCCGCCCCCGGTAGCTGAGTGGTCAGCGAGACAGGTCACTCCTAAGGGCCCGGGTTCGACTCCCGGCTGGGTCGGCGATTTTCTCCGCTCAGGGCTGGGTGTTGTGTTGTCCTAATCATCATTATTTCATCCCCATCGACGCGCAAGTCACCGAAGTGGCGTCAGATCGAAAGACTTGCACCCGGCGAACGGTCTACCCGACGGGAGGCCCTAGTCACATTTATTTACTGGTTCTTTGACGAAAACTAGCTGAGCACTACCACCTACCAACGTACGGTCAACTTGAGTGTAGTCAGTTGTTTTGTGAATTAATTTCTTTCAGGCACATTCAAAGTATCTAAGGAATCGTTGTTTACATGCGACTAATACTGATCATTACCGTCTTTTGTTGTTGTTGTTGTGGTCTTCAGTCCTGAGACTGGTTTGATGCAGCTCTCCATGCTACTCTATCCTATGCAAGCTTCTTCATCTCCCAGTACCTACTGCAGCCTACATCCTTCTGAATCTGCTTAGTGTATTCATCTCTTGGTCTCCCTCTACGATTTTTACCCTCCACGCTGCCCTCCAATACTAAATTGGTGATCCCTTGATGTCTCAGAACATGTCCTACCAACTGATCCCTTTTTCTAGGCAACTTTTGCCACAAGCTCCTCTTCTCCCCAATTCTATTCAATACCTCCTCATTAGTTATGTGATCTACCCATCTAATCTTCAGCATTTTTCTGTAGCACCACATTTCGAAAGCTTCTCTTCTTGTCTAAACTATTTATCGTCCACGTTTCACTTCCATACATGGCTACACTCCATACAAATACTTTCAGAAACGACTTCCAGACATTTAAATCTATACCCGAAGTTAACAATTTTTTCTTTTTCGGAAACGCTTTCCTTGCCATTGCCAGTCTACATTTTATATCCTCTCTACTTCGACCATCATCAGTTAGTTTGCTCCCCAAATAGCAAACCTCCTTTACTGCTTTAAGTGTCTCATTTCCTAATCTAATTCCCTCAGCATCACCCGTCTTAATTCGACTACATTCCATTATCCTCGTTTTGCTTTTGTTGATGTTCATCTTATTCCCTCCTTTCAAGACACTGTCCATTCCGTTCAACTGCTCTTCCAAGTCCATTGCCGTCTCTGACCGAATTACAATGTTATCGGCGAACTTCAAAGTTTTTATTTCTTCTCCATGGATTTTAATACCTACTCCGAACTTTTCTTTTGTTTCCTTTATTGCTTCCTCAATATACAGATTGAATAACATCGGGGAAAGGCTACAACCCTGTCTCAGTCCCTTCCCAACCACTGTTTCCCTTTCATACCCCTCGACTCTTATAACTGCCATCTGCTTTCTGTACAAATTGTAAATAGCCTTTCGCTCCCTGTATTTAACCGTGCCACCTTCATAATTGAAAAGAGAGTATTCCAATCAACCTTGTCAAAAGCTTTCTCTAAGTCTACAAATGCTAGAAACGTAGCTTTGCCTTTCCTTAATCTTTCTTCTAAGGTAAGTCGTAGGGTCAGTATTGCCTCAAGTGTTCCAACATTTCTACAGAATCTTAGCTGGTGTTCCCCGAGGTCGGCTTCTATCGGCTTTTCCATTCGTCTTTTGTTATATGCAGCAAATGAACTGTAGTGAAACCCACGCATGGCCAGAACCTTCGCCGGCAGCTGTGGCCGAGCGGGTCTAGGCGCTTTAGTCCGGAATAGCGCTGCTGCTACGGTCGCAGTTTCGAATCCTGCCTCGGGCATGGATGTGTGTGTTGTCCTTAGGTTAGTTAATTAGTCAGGTTTAAGTAATTCTAAGTCTATGGGACTGATGACCTCAGATGTAAAGTCCCATAGTGCTTAGAGCCCTTTGAACAATTTTGTAGATGTTAAGTCCCATAGTGCTCAGAGCCATTTTGAAACAGAGCGTTCACCTGATCTTGCCCCACTTGATTTCGTCATGTGGGGCAAACACTTTGGGTATGAGACGCCTGTCGAAACTGAAGAGGATTTCCTCGCAAAAATTCTTCCTGCTTGTGACAGTATACAAACGACACTGGGGATACCAGAACAGGTGCATAAGAACTTTGTGCCATAGTGCCATGCCTACACTGACGTTGGGTTACAATTTTGATCAATTATTGTAAATGGAGCAGTTAGTGAGACTTGCATAGATAAATGGAATTCATTATTATTGAACAGTAGATTTAGGATTTTCAGCCTCCCTGACATTAAATTACGTGCGCCGTTACTAATCCATCAACTGGGGAAATTATCTGAGGGTATTGCAGACTGTTTAGCGAGAATACTGTATTTGCTGATTAGGGGCCCTCAATTTGAGCTATGTGCGAACGTGAGTGGATTTTCTCTTGTACCTTTCGACTCTATCGCTTCAGGACCAGGGTCCCTTACCTCAAATTGATACGCTTACCTTTCTCCATCATTCCCGAAATTTTTTTTAACATCACCACAGAATTACTCTCTATAACGATCAACAGGATTTTGGGGACAGGGTAACTCTGTGTAACAAAATTTCTGCAGAAAGGAGTACATTGCGAAATCTCTGAGACAGTCTCACATAGTGGTACTGAAGGCTGAAAACGGTAATACAGCATCACTATTTAGCCAAAAGCCTTGCCTCAGTGGTAACACCAGTTCCCATCAGATCACCGGAGTTAAGCACAGTCAGGATTGGGTAGCACTTGGATGGGGCACCGTCCGTGTCTGCCGAGTGCTGTTGGGAAGTGGGCTGCACCCAGCCCTTGTGAGGCCAAATGAGGAGCTACTTGACTGATATGGGGTGGTCACGACGTTGGGTCACGGATTTTCTTCAAACTCTGTACACCTTTACTAGGCCATTAAAACAACATACTGCGAAAGTAGTAAAGTGCACTACTCTGGCAATTTCGAAAAAATTGCAAAGGAAGTTTTACACGTTTATTATGTACATCGTGCACCTGTGCAAAAGTATTAGTTGTAAGTCTTCATTGTGATGATGTGATTAGCGTCCGCTCATGGCGAGTGGGTTGTAGACTAGGTGACAGTTCGAATCCTACAAACACAAAATTTTTTAAATTATATATTTTTCATCACTGGTCTCATTATTTAATTTATATGACATATGAGAGGTAATTTATTTATTACAGAGGAAACTTATATTGCTTGAAGTTTCAATTTATGTTTTCCATGTCTCTGTGACAAATGACATCCTGCAATGTGTGTTGTCGAGAGTACATCTGACAAGTAATTCTACATTACTCTTTTGGTCTGGCACACTGTGACGTACTGCATTGCTGATTATGAATAACGTCATAGCTTCATTATTTATCGAGGTTTGACTTGGCCTTTCCAAGTCTGTTCCTCGTCCTTGAAAATTTAATTACAAAAAGTAAGAGACAGAAAAGGACCCGGAAGAGCAGCTGAACGGAATGGACAGTGTCTCGAAAGGAGGATATAAGATGAACATCAACAAAAGCAAAACGAGTGTAATGGAATGGAGTCGAATTAAGACGGGTGATGCTGAGGATATTAGATTAGGAAATGAGACGCTTAAAGTAGTAAAGGAGTTTTGCTATTTAGGGAGCAAACTAACTGATGATGGTCGAAGTACAGAGGATAAAAAAAGTAGACTGACAATAGCAAGGAAAGCGTTTATGAAGAAGAGAAATTTGTTAACATCGAGTATAGATTTAAGTGTCAGGAAGTCGTTTCTGAAAGTATTTGTATGGAATGTAGCCATGTATGGAAGTGAAACATGGGCGATAAATAGTTTGGACAAGAAGAGAATAGAAGCTTTCGAAATGTAATACAGAAGAATGCTGAAGATTAGATGAGTAGATCACATAACTAATGAGGCGTTATGGAATAGAATTGGGGAGAAGAGGAGTTTGTGGCACAATTTGACTAGAAGAAGGGATCGGTTGGTAGGACATGTTCTGAGATCAAGGGATCACCAATTTAGTATTGGAGGGCAGCGTGGAGGGTAAAAATCGTAGAGGGAGACCAAGAGATGAATACACTAAGCAGATTCAGAAGGATGTAGGTTGCAGCAGGTACTGGGAGATGAAGAAGCTTGCACAGGACAGAGTAGCATGGAGAGCTGCATCAAACCAGTCTCGGGACTGAAGACTACAATAACAACAAATAGTCATATAGCATATGTAATTCACTACAACTTCATGAAAATGCTTGTGGGGTTTTTCACTATATTACCTTTCAAATGTCACATAAGTTAAATAATGAAGCAGTTTATGAAAAAAACTATTGATTAAAACAATATTTGTTTGCAGGATTCGAGCTGTCGCGTCGTCGCCGACCCTCTTGCCAGGCGCAAACGCTAAGGCCATCACCACGACGAATTCTTGCAGGCAGTGCCTTTTCACACGTACATGATTTACATAACAGACGCGTAAAACTTCTTTTGCGATTTTCTCGGAATTGCCGGAATAGTGCACGTTAGTAGTTGCACATTATGTTGTTTTAATGGCCTACTAAAGGTGTACAAAGTTTGAAGTAAATCCGTGATCCCAACGTCTAACGTCGTGGCCTACGCTTGTGAGAAGCAGCGACACCGATCACGAAAATTGTCAACGGCTGGGCGAGCGGTGTGCTTGCCACGTGCCCCTCTGTGTCCGCATCCGGAAAAATTCGGAAATTTGTGGTAAGTTCCTATCGAACCAGACTGCTGAGGTCATCGGGCCCTAGGCTTACACACTACTTAACCTAACTTAAACTACCTTACACTGAAGATAACACAGACACCCATGCCCGAGTGGGGTCTAAGAACCTCCGACGGGGGCAGTGGTGAGAGCTGTGACAGAGCGCCTCAGACCGCGCGGCTACCCCACGCGGCTCCGCAGCCGGTGATGCCTACTGTCTGAGGATGACACGGCGACCGGTCGGTACCGTTGTGCCTTCACAGCCTGTTCGGGCGGTGTCTGTTTATTTGTAGCAGCACTGTTTCCCCTGTCATGTCTATGTGGACCAGATGCACGGTCCACTAACTGATCTATCTGAAGGAAGAATAATTACGACCCTGCAGGACGTGAGCAATGGAAAATTGCACTCCTGAATTCTTCCTCGTTAACTCAAGACACCGTCAACAGGTACAGACGACGCAGTTGCGTACCACGCAGGCTGTATAGCCGTCTAAAAATTTATAAACTGGAATACACAGTACTAATGATCCCCAATAATATTTATTCTATGTTGTTGTTGTTGTTGTTGTTGTGGTCTTCAGTCCTGAGACTGGTTTGATGCAGCTCTCCATGCTACTCTATCCTGTGCAAGCTTCTTCATCTCCCAGTACCTACTGCAACCTACATCCTTCTGAATCTGCTTAGTGTATTCATCTCTTGGTCTCCCTCTACGATTTTTACCCTCCACGCTGCCCTCCAATACTAAATTGGTGATCCCTTGATGTCTCAGAACATGTCCTACCAACCGATCCCTTCTTCTAGTCAAATTGTGCCACAAACTCCTCTTCTCCCCAATTCTATTCCACACCGCCTCATTAGTTATGTGATCTACTCATCTAATCTTCAGCATTCTTCTGTAGCACCACATTTCGAAAGCTTCTATTCTCTTCTTGTCCAAACTATTTATCGCCCATGTTTCACTTCCATACAATACTCCATACAAATACTTTCAGAAACGACTTCCTGACACTTAAATCTATACTCGATGTTAACAAATTTCTCTCCTTCAGAAACGATTTCCTTGCCATTGCCAGTCTACATTTTATATCCTCTCTACTTCGACCCTCATCAGTTATTTTGCTCCCTAAATAGCAAAACTCCTTTACTACTTTAAGTGTCTCATTTCCTAATCTAATCCCCTCAGCTTCACCCGATTTAATTTGACTACATTCCATTATCCCCGTTTTGCTTTTGTTGATGTTCATCTTATATCCTCCTTTCAAGACACTGTCCAGTCCGTTCAACTGCTCTTCCAAGTCCTTTGCTGTCTCTGACAGAATTACAATGTCGCGAACCTCAAAGTTTTTACTTCTTCTCCATGAATTTTAATACCTACTCCGAATTTTTCTTTTGTTTCCTTTACTGCTTGCTCAATATACAGATTGAATAACATCGGGGAGAGGCTACAACCCTGTCTCACTCCTTTCCCAACCACTGCTTCCCTTTCATGCCCCTCGACTCTTATAACTGCCATCTGGTTTCTGTACAAATTGTAAATAGGCTTTCGCTCCCTGTATTTTACCCCTGCCACCTTCAGAATTTGAAAGAGAGTATTCCAGTTAACGTTGTCAAAAGCTTTCTCTAAGTCTACAAATGCTAGAAACGTAGGTTTGCCTTTTCTTAATCTTTCTTCTAAGATAAGGTCAGTATTTCCTCACGCGTTCCAACATTTCTACGGAATCCAAACTGATCTTCCCCGAGGTCCGCTTCTACCAGTATTCTATAGTAAGCTGAAAACCGGCTTTCGGCTTTCGAGGCCGTCTCCGCAGAATTGAAGACTAAACAAACAGCCCAACAAACATCAAGGAGAGTTTATAGGCGTACCAAGATAGTTTTCCAAAGATGTAACATTTTACGGCAATATATATATATTCGACAAACACAACCATAATGAAATACGTAAGGGAGCTAAGAACAGAGGAGCTCTACATTACCTCATCGTAAGTCATGCTCATTGCTGAGCGTCGTGGTCCCATGAACCAAGCGTCTCCATCCCGGCCGGTTGCCAGCTTCTCTTAGTGCCTGCTGAAGAGGTAGACCGGAGAGCTTCTTGATATGATCTATCCATGTGCTCGCTGCTCTTCCTCTTGGTCTCGTGCCCTCGGTGTTTCCTTGAAATATTATTTTCTTTAGATTTTCCTTATCTGTTCTCACAATATGCGCGAAGAACTCGAAAAGAAAGGCGGCCTGCAGATATCGAGTTGTTCAATAATGGACACATTTGTTCTTCTTTCGGTCCATTTTATGTGTATCATCCTACGCCAGCGCCAACGCTCAAACACATCAATGCGCTGTTTGTATCTGGCCTTGAGTGTCCATGTTTCGCAGCCATAAAAGAAGACAGAAAACACGAGTGTTTCAACTAGCCGGATGTTTGTGCTATTTGTTATTGCTCTGCTCTGCCAGATCTTGGTGAGCTACTTCATAGCCACTCGCTCTAGCGTGAGCCGTTTTCTTATCTCATCTTCACAACTTCCCGTGCTGCGGATGGAAAGCACGACTTCCAGTTTCTCTAATCGACATGTGAGCTGGATCTGTTCTTCTCGATCAATGATCACGAGTTTGGACTTGCTGAGATTGATGTCTAATCCATATGTTGACACCTGGAGAAACTGATGCTTAAACATAATTGCAGCTGTTAGTCAAGCCTGGAGGTTGCACTGTTATGTTTGACCACTAAAGGCCGCTGTGCAATGTCCTCAACACCTTGCAAGCGTCACTTTGCACAACAGTGTCCTCTGTAGTTCAAAAATGGGACTTAACTTCTGAGGTCACCACTCCCCTAGAACTTAGAACTACTTAAACCTAACTAACCTAAGGACATCACACACATCCATGCCCGAGGCAGGATTCGAACTTGCGAGCGTAGCGGACGTGCGGTTCCGGACTGTAGCGCCTAGAACCGCTCGGCCACACCGGCCGGCCCTCTGTAGTTACGAATGCGTTATGCTGGAAGTAAATCGATTCGAGCGTGGGCAAACCGCTGGTGCTCGTTGGTGGGCACTTTCGTAACCGAGGTAGCAGAAGTGTTTGGTCTTTCAAGAGACACCTTATCGAAGATTTATACTGCATACTGGGAAAGAGGAAGAACACCATAAGCAAAGTCACAACGGGAAAGAGTGTGTTGAGTGATCGTGACGAACTGTCACTGAAGTAAGTAGTGACGAATCTTAAGAGAACGACTGCTGCGAAAGTCACTGCAGAACTGAACGTCGCACTCACGAACCCTGTCAGCACCACAACATCACGAATTGAGCTCCAGAAGCAGGAAATTCTAGGGCGAGGTGGGTTTCCAGAATCGGTCATCAGTGACCCATAGCACTGAAACTTTATGCCGACGGCACATAACGTGGACTATAGAGCAACGAAAGAATGTCGTTTGATCGGATGAGACATGTTTAATACTGTTTCCAACTTCTCGCGGTGTTTGTTTCCCAAGAGTGAAACGTGGCGGTTTCTGTGACCATGGGGAGTCACATCGTGGTATTCCACGGGCCCTACGGTTACTCTGGAAGGTAGCATTACTGTGAAGGGTTAAGTGACCATTCCGTTCAAACCATACATGATCTGTATTTATCCATTCCGAGACTACTGAAAGCTTTTTTGAGTTTAACTACACAGTATAAGGCATGGTAAGGTGTCGTTTTTGTGGGATTTCCCATATTTTTGTGCTCCCCCTTGTAACTGGTGACTGGAATGAACTGGGGAAAGGGATGGGGCACAGGGACATAGAGGGGTGGAAGGAGTCGGAATGCGGGTGAGGAGCTGTTATACTATTTATAACAAGCATAATATCTTACGATGAGATGACTTTTAACTGTCTGCTGCTACTTTAGCAAGGGTGAATAACTGAAACGTATTTAATCATTACAGACTAAGCCACTCTTCTCTGACTGGTGTTTATCAATAGCCATAACTTTAGGAAATGATAGTTTCCCTCCTTTATTTGCTCTGTGGTGAACACTACATTTAATACAAAAATAACATTCGGTCAGAGCATGTTCAGCAAAGGTGAACTCTTTCTTTCTCAGCCTCCCACTAGTTTCATGTTCAATCAATCTAGTAGTTATAGCCCTAACATTGACTTGCATATGGTTTCTAACACAAATTGCAGGAAATCCTATTCAAACCGCTTTGTTCTAAATGTGGAATCTTGTATTTACTGTTCAACAGAATGTGTACAACATTATTCCTAGTAACTAGAGCCGGTGTATTTTTCCCGGACTTTTGTTTGCCGGCAAGTACGTATGAAATCCTGCCTCTATATACACAGGAGAGTCACATTAATTTGTCCAGTGCTAATGTCGACGTGGTCGTGGAACAATCAGTGGCTACTCTAGCAGCGGAGGTTATATGAAGCGTGTCGGGGGGGGGGGGGGGGGGGGGACAACGCTGCAGTCGTTGTCGTAATGCGGAAATGGAGAGATCTATCTGATGTCCAAAAGGACGTGAGCACTGGCTTTCGGCGCAAGGCTGGAAGCATTTCTAAAACGGCTAAGTCTGTAAACTGTTCGCGTGCCGCCGTGATTAAAGTATACCACGCATGGCAAAATGGCGCTCTTCAAAACCGGCACCGCGGCAAGAGTGGCGCATCATAGGCCATAGATGAGAGGGGCGGAGATGTGGACGATCGAATAGATGTGCAACTAATGAGCAACTGACCGTTCAGCGAACATTCGTCTTATGGGCCTCCGGAGCAGGTTGACCGCTGTTTACCGGCGGCGAAGGCTGGAACTGGCACGGCAATACTGCAACTGAGTGGTGACGGGTGGCCTTTTCAGATGGATCACATCGGCGTGGAACGTCTGAAAGCAAACACCCTGTAACTGTGAAGGGTCGAGGCCGAAGGAGCTAGCGTTGAGGTCTGGGGAATGTTTTAGTGGTATTTATTGGGCGATTTCATCATTTTGGAAGGCACAATGGGTCAATACAAGTACCTTTGGGCACAACGTCCACCCCTACATGGAGTCTGTTTTTTGTCGGCACGATGGGATTTACCAGCAGGAGAACGTAAGTGTCATACACGTCGCAGAGCGCGTGCGTGGTTCGAAGAGCACCAGGGTGAGTTTACCGAACTCCCCTGGTCACGAAACTCACCGGATTCAAACCCAGTAGGGAGTCTGTGACTGAAGTCTGCGCTACTCCACATCCCGGTCGGTACCTTCCAGAACCTCTGTGACTCTCTTCTTGCTGAAGCAGGTGATTGTTCAGGCTTTTGAGAAGTGGTCACATTAAATGTGACTGGATAGTGTAGTATGGTGTCGTATTCGTTAATGTTATTTAGTGCCTTCTGAGGAGGTTACACAAGTAATGATATCCCCTGTCTCTTCTATCTACTAAGTATGCTAGCAGTTACGGTAGGACTAAGTATTACTGTATGCAATTTATTTAAATACTTGTAATTCATTTTCAAAATATGGTTCGATTTGTGATACACATTACAGGCGATGCACCATGGAGTGGAAGGCTGCATGTCTGTGTTTCACAGGATGGTGGGAATTGGCAAGTATTGCTGTATGTATAGAAGTTAAGTTCCCGTGTGCCATAAATAAGTAAATGTTTTTGCTTGCTAATCCCAATGATAATTTCTTAGCAGCTGAATGAGTCTCCTTCCAGCTCCACTGTAGATATAATTTTACTGTAGTAGGAAATTAACTGCAGGAAAAATTTATTTAATTTTTTGGTTATTCCAGTAGACAATCTTGTAGAAGCATACTCCGATGTGATTTAAGAAGAGTTGTGAAGCACAAATGAAACTTGATTCAACGAAGTAACGATGATTCCACTTCTCTAGAGTTGCAGTCGGCGTTTGACACTGTTTTTCACATGTGGCATCTAATCACACTCCATGCCTATGAAGTATCGTCTCAGCTACGTCAGTGGATTCATGGCTTCCTGTCAGAAAGGTCATAGTTCGTAGTAATTGATGAGTAGTCGTTGAATACAACAGGAGTGGTATCTTTTCTTTTCGAGGAAAGCCTTATACGCCTTTTACTTTTACTGTTGCCGTATAAACTATTTAGGAGACAATCTGAACAGCAGTTGCAGGTGATGCTATCGTTTACCGCCTAGCAAAGTATGAAAGCGCAAAATCAATTGTAATATGCTTTAGATGAGATATGTACATGGTGCGAAAAGTGACAGTTGAATCTAAATAATGAATAAGCCTGAGGTACTCCACATAAGTAATAAAAAAGAGACATACCGGTTATAATCAACCTTTCACTATTTGACACACTATAACACGGAATCTAATTAACGTACGAACACCAGACTTGGTAGTATTAATGCGTCACTGTGCCACCGTCCAGTTTCGGCCATGGCCACCAGGTGGCGTGATCAGTCATCGTCATTCATAGTCTCCCACACCTAACCAGTAGCAGTGCACTTGTTGACGTATCGACATGAGCTTGGAGAAAAGGAGCAGGGCATTATTGGTGAAGATCTATTATCATAACAACAGTAATGCTGCAGCTGCACTTCGCTGCGCCGGCTGAAAGGATTACGGAAGGTCTTCCTTCTTCACTTGAAGCAGAATGGTTCAAATGGATCTGAGCACTATGCGACTTAACTTCTGAGGTCATCAGTCGCCTAGAACAGAACTAATTAAACCTAACTAACCTAAGGACATCACACACATCCATGCCCGAGGCAGTATTCGAACCTGCGACCGTAGCGGTCGCTCGGTTCCAGACTGTAGCGCCTAGAACCGCACAGTCACTCCGGCCGGAACCGGCAGCATAATGAAATAATTTGGATCAACTGAAGAACTGGGCGTAGCCCCAAGAAGAGGCCGACGACCGGTTGCATCACAGGTGGTTAATGAAATAACTGTTGCTATGGCAGACAATGATGCGCCCAGTTCCCGATCGTCAGTCTGTGTGCTTGCGGCGTCACGACAATTGAACATCCCATGGAAGGTGCTTTGAACAATTCTCAGATGCTATCTGTACAAAATCCACATCGTACAGCAGCTTGCACCACAGGATGCGCAACGACGTGTTGACTTCGCTCTACACTTTCTCGCAAAGATTGAAGTCGACGAGGGCTGGCCCTGGACTATCCTATGGACACTCGACGCTCATTTTTCTCTGTGCAGTGAACACACAGAATTGCTGAGTGCGAGGATCTTGTCCTCCAGTCACTATGCATGAAGTACCTTTGTATGGAGATCGTGTCACAGTACGGTGTGGCTTCACGGCTACATTCATGATTGGCCCATTTTTTTTAACAGGTTGGTGCTCATGAACCAAACACGTGCAGTGTGACTGAACAGCGTTACTGCGATATGCTTCGCCAGCATGTCATACCCACCGTACAGGAGAGAAACACATTGAACTGAGCAGTTTTCATACAATCTGGGGCCTCACAGCACATCGCTCGTGATGTTCACCTGATTCTCTGAAACACATTTGGAAACGACCGAATTATCAGCCAATGGTTTCCAAATGCTTGGGCGGCACGGTCACCTGATCTCACTCCCTGTGATTTCTGGTTGTGGGGCTACCTGAAGGACAGGATTTACCAGGGGAACTTTCACACGTGAGCTGATCTCAAGTGCAGTATATCAACAGAGACAGCCAGGATACCAACGGACATGTTTCGTTCTGCTGTGCAGAATGCAATCCTGCTCTTTAATACTGTTCTGGAAACTGATGGGCGCCATATTGAGCCCCTTTTGTAGCAGTAATGGTACCGGTAAGTAATGGAATGATGTACCATAGCAGTACACTAAAAGTGTTTCAATTGAACTGATTCTGCATTATTTCTCTTCCCCATATGCTTGACATTAATGTTACCAATTTTAGTACTCGTACGGTAATTAGTTTCCATATCATAACGTGTTAAATAGGGACAGATTAATTATAAGCACCTGGTAATTAAATTTCTTTTACGCTACGAATCACTCAGATTTGAAGCTTGTCGATCCAACAAAATGCCTATGGAGTCCAGTTACTGAAAACTTAAATTGTAACTATCACGTAGAAAATGTGGGAACAGCGAACCAAATGCTGCGTTTCCGTGGAAGAATACATGGAACGCGCAAAAAATCTACTAAAGGGACTGCCTAGAGTACGGTGCATGGAGTTATACTTACCAGGTACGATCGACGGAGGAAATTGAAAAGGTTCAAAGAAGGCAGCTCTTTTTGTATTGTCACGAAATAGTGCCGAAAGTACCACGATATGAGTTGGGGTGGCAACCACTAAAAGAAAGGCGGTTTTTATTGGTCTCACTAAATCTTTTCTCGTAATTTCAATCGGCAACATTCTTCCCTGAAGACTAAAATATTTTGTTGACTGTCATCTACACACAGATACATGAACCACAGCGATAAGGCAAGTGTCCTCAGTGCTCTCACGAAATAATTTTTAGGTGTTTATTTTCGTCACATGCTGGAGCGTTAGAGAAACAGAGTGAAAGTGGTTCTATGCATAGTCTGTCAACTGAATCGGATTTGGGAAAAAGTAATTTGGACACAACCTGACTAAAAAAAGGATCACAGTTGAAGTGCAAAATTCAGCAGTTGCTGGTCTTCACACCTTTATTTCCATAAGACCTATCAGACGCGAGGATCCAGTACAAACTGGATGAAATTTTATCAAAAATATGTAAGCAAAAACCTGGTTGTATGCGCCGGCCGCGGTGGTCTCGCGGTTAAGGCGCTCAGTCCGGAACCGCGCGACTGCTACGGTCGCAGGTTCGAATCCTGCCTCGGGCATGGATGTGTGTGACGTCCTTAGGTTAGTTCGGTTTAAGTAGTTCTAAGTTCTAGGGGACTGATGACCACAGATGTTAAGTCCCATAGTGCTCAGAGCCATTTGAACCATTTGGTTGTATGCGGTCGGTAGTCGATTCCTCCGCACATCAGGCAGGTCGTGCGGGCAGCCGCCCCACCAGGAGGACGTGCTTGAACGCCTCTCATTAACGCCGAGATACTTTCTCCGTTAAGTACCCGTGGTCTAGGGGTAGCGTGATTCATAATCAAAAACGTCTTCGGTCCCGGGTTCGATCCCCGCCACTGCCTAAATTTTGATAAATAATCAGCATTGGCGGCCGAAGACTTCCGGCATAAGAAGTCAGCCTCATTCTGCCAACGGCCTTGTCAAAGAGGGCGGAGAAGCGGATAGAGGTTCAGGGCACTCTCTTGTCCTAGGGGTGGGAAATTGCCCCTAAAGGCGGAAGAATCAGCAATGATCAACGAAATGAGGATGCAGAAGGCAATGGAAACCACTGCATTAAAGACACGTAACGTGTATCCACAGGACATGTGGCCTGTAATTGAAGAAGTGTCATGATGATCTCTCTATTGGCAAAAGATTCCGGAATAGTCCCCCATTCGAATCTCCGGGAGGGGACTGCCAAGTGGGAGGTTACCATGAGAAAAAGATTGAATAATCAACGAAAGGATAACGTTCTACGAATTGGGGGCGTGGAATGTCAGAAGCTTGAACGTGGTAGGGAAACTAGTAAATCTGAAAAGGGAAATGCAAAAGCTCAATCTAGGTGTAGTAGGGGTCAGTGAAGTGAAATGGAAGGATTTCTGATCAGACGAGTATCGGGTAATATCAACAGCAGCAGAAAATGATATAACAGGAGTAGGATTCGTTATGAATAGGAAGGTAGGGCAGAGGGTGTGTTACTGTGAACAGTTCAGTGACCGGGTTGTTCTAATCAGAATCGACAGCAGACCAACACCGACAACGATAGTTCAGGTATACATGCCGACGTCGCAAGCTGAAGATGAACAGATAAAGTGTATGAGGATATTGAAAGGGTAATGCAGTATGTAAAGGGGGACGAAAATCTAATAGTCATGGGCGACTGGAATGCAGTTGTAGGGGAAGGAGTAGAAGAAAAGGTTACAGGAGAATATGGGCTTGGGACAAGGAATGAAAGAGGAGAAAGACTAATTGAGTTCTGTAACAAGTTTCAGCTAGTAATAGCGAATACCTTGTTCAAGAATCACAAGAGGAGGTGTATACTTGGAAAAGGCCGGGAGATACGGGAAGATTTCAATTAGATTACATCATGGTCAGACAGAGATTCCGAAATCAGATACTGGATTGTAAGGCGTACCCAGGGGCAAATATAGACTCAGATCACAATATAGTAGTGATGAAGAGTAGGCTGAAGTTCAAGAAATTAGTCAGGAAGAATCAATACGCAAAGAAGTGGGATACGGAAGTACTAAGGAATGACGAGATACGTTTGAAGTTCTCGAACGCTATAGATACAGCAATAAGGAATAGCGCAGTAGGCAGTACAGTTGAAGAGGAATGGACATCTCTAAAAAGGGCCATCACATAAGTTGGGAAGGAAAACATAGGTACAAAGAAGGTAGCTGCGAAGAAACCATGGGTAACAGAAGAAATACTTCCGTTGATTGATGAAAGGAGGAAGCACAAACATGTTCGGGGAAAATCAGGAATACAGAAATACAAGTTGCTGAGGAATGAAATAAATAGGAAGTGCAGGGAAGCTAAGACGAAATGGCTGCATGAAAAATGTGAAGGCATCGAAAAAGATATGATTGTCGGAAGGACAGACTCAGCATACAGGAAAGTCAAAACAACCTTTGGTGACATTAAAAGCAACGGTGGTAACATTAAGAGAGCAACGGCAATTCCACTGTTAAATGCAGAGGAGAGAGCAGGTAGGTGGAAAGAATACATTGAAAGCCTCTATGAGGGTGAAGATTTGTCTGATGTGATAGAAGAAGAAACAGGAGTCGATTTAGAAGAGATAGGGGATCCAGGATTAGAATCGGAATTTAAAAGAGCTTTGGAGGACTTACGGTCAAATAAGGCAGAAGGGATTGATAACATTCCATCAGAATTTCTCAACAAAACGACTATTCACGTTGGTGTGTAGAATATGTGAGTCAGGCGACATACCATCTGACTTTCGGAAAAGCATCATCCACACAATTCCGAAGACGGCAAGAGCTGACAAGTGCGAGAATTATCGCACAATCAGCTTAACAGCTCATGCAGCGAAGCTGCTAACAAGAATAATATACAGAAGCATGAAAAAGAAAATTGAGAATGCGCTAGGTGACGATCAGTTTGGCTTTAGGGAATGTAAAGGGACGAGAGACGCAATTCTGACGTTACGGCTAATAATGGAAGCAAGGCTAAAGAGAAATCAAGACACTTTCATTGGATTTGTCGACCTGGAAAAAGCGTTCGACAATATAAAATGGTGAGTAGGGGTAAGCTATAGGGAGAGACGGGTCATATACAATATGTACAACAACCAAGAGGGAATAATAAGAGTGGACGATCATGAACGAAGTGGCCGTATTAAGAAGGGTGTAAGACAAGGCTGTAGCATTTCGTCCCTACTCTTCAATCTGTACATCGAGGAAGCAATGATGAAAATAAAAGAAAGGTTCAGGAGTGGATTTAAAATACAAGGTAAAAGGATATCAATGATACGATTTGCTGATGATATTGCTATCCTGAGTGAAAGTGAAGAAGAATTAAATGATCTGCTGAACGGAATGAACAGTCTAATGCGTACACAGTATGGTCTGAGAGTAAATCGGAGAAAGACGAAGGTAATGAGAAGTAGTAGAAATGAGAACAGCGAGAAACTTAATATCAGGATTGATGGTCACGAAGTCAATGAAATTAAGGGATTGTGCTACCTAGGCAGTAAAATAACCAATGACGGACGGAGCAAGGAGGACATCAAAAGCAGACTCGCTGTGGCAAAAAAGGAATTTCTGGCCAAGAGAAGTCTACTAATATCAAATACCGGCCTTAATTTGAGGAAGAAATTTCTGAGGATGTACGTCTGGAGTACAGCATTGTATGGTAGTGAAACATGGACTGTGGGAAAACCGGAACAGAAGAGAATCGAAGCATTTGAGATGTGGTTCTATAGACGAATGTTGAAAATTAGGTGGACTGATAAGGTAAGGAATGAGGAGGTCCTATGCAGAGTCGGAGAGGAAAGGAATATGTGGAAAACACTGATAAGGAGAAGGGACAGGATGATAGGACATCTGCTAAGACATGAGGGAATGACTTCCATGGTACTAGAGGGAGCTGTAGGGGGCAAAAACTGTAGAGGAAGACAGAGATTGGAATACGTCATGCAAATAATTGAGGACGTAGGTTGCAAGTGCTACTCTGAGATGAAGAGGTTAGCACAGGAAAGGAATTCGTGGCGGGCCGCATCAAACCAGTCAGTAGATTGATGACCAAAAAAAAAAAAAAAAAAAAAAAAGTCTAGGGGACTGATGACCTCAGATGTTAAGTCCCATAGTGCTTAGAGCCATTTGAACCAGTCCAGAAAAATGACAACGGTAGCTTCCCCTTGCTTTACTACCTCCGTCTGCATCGCTGGGGCACGCATGTCACTATACCTTGAAAAGTTCCACGGATTATTCACGGTCAGTTTGAGTCATAGATCATCATCTTGTCGTTTTGACATCTCCAGAGGGTTAGAATGTTCCTAAATTTTTATTTATGACTAGTTTCAACATTAGCTAACGACAGGTGTAAACAGTACAAGCCGTGGTACCCGACTTCGCTCAGGGAGTTGATGTGAGATTGTGTGGTAGTTGAAATAGGACGATAAACTTTAAAGTATAAGAGGTAAAAGATTTATATTGAAAATATTTTCTAACTATTTACAGTACTTGTTTATAAACAACATTTTTAATTTTGTTGTCCGGGTTTTTGGTACAAAATTTTCGAATTTCCTACACGAGAGGAAGCTACGTATAGTTGACCGCGAGAGAAGCAGGAGTCTTCGAGGTTGATGCCGCAGAGTTTTAAAGTTTGTCCTTGCGCTTTGTTAATTGTAAAACTGTAGGCTAATTTTATTGGAAATTGCCGTCCTTTGAAGTGGAATGTCAGTTCAGCTGAGATCAGTGGTATTGTGGGGATAAACAGTCTGTGTCCTTTGGTCTTTCTAGTTATAAGTTTGGCTTCGATGGTGTTATTCGCTAACTGTTTGACAATTAGCCTTGTTCCTTTACATAGTTTTGGCAAGTTGAAACTTCTGAGTAGTATGATCGGAATGCATTTTTAAGTTGAAGACAAGGTAATGGCACTCCTGGTACATGCAAAGAATTTAGAAATACTGTAGGGATGTTCACACTTTCTTCAGTGTTTCACATCAAGTCGATCAATTTGTGCATTCTCTCTCAACCGGAGCCGGCCGAAGTGGCCGTGCGGTTAAAGGCGCTGCAGTCTGGAACCGCAAGACCGCTACGGTCGCAGGTTCGAATCCTGCCTCGGGCATGGATGTTTGTGATGTCCTTAGGTTAGTTAGGTTTAACTAGTTCTAAGTTCTAGGGGACTAATGACCTCAGCAGTTGAGTCCCATAGTGCTCAGAGCCATTTTCTCAACCGGAAATGTGCTTTGAATACTATAGCTGATACCTTCGACAATATTATTTTCAATTGCCAGAATTGTCCTTACATATTGCCAGTCCAATTTGGTATAGTGATGAATAATCTTTGTATAAATTCGGTCGACGAGTACGTTTTCATCAGTGGCTATGTTGCAGAAATCACTATTGAGTTTAATGCGGCTGCTCGTCTGGGCCGACCGCTGTGGCCGAGCGGTTCTAGGCGCTTCAGTCCGGAACCGCGCTGCTGCTACGATCGCAGGTTCGAATCCTGGCTCTGGTATGGATGTGTGTGATGTCCTTAGGCTAGTTAGGTTTAAGTAGTTCTAAGTCTAGGGGACTGATGACCTCAGATTTTAAGTCCCATAGTGCTCAGAGCCATTTGAATTTTTTCTCGTCTGGTCAGTAGGACATGTCCCTTCGCCTAGTTGTAAAAGTTGTTGATTAAAACGTGCTGCTGTTCCGTCTTTCGATAGTTCAGCCCTCAAATTTTTTGTTAGTCGCAGTATTTGTATGTGTGCCTAAAGACGTATTTTTTTTTTTTAAGCATACATTTGACTCGTCTACTGGTGTTGAGTTGGGGATGACTGGAAGTGTTTGTCGAAAATTTGAGAGTGTGGGCAGAGCTCCTCCCCTAACTTCAGAGTTTCCTCGCAAGTCTTGCAATGTTCTGTCCGTGGCTTCGAGTGACTTTTTATTTGTCATTGTGCATTCGACCCAGAAGATAATTTAAACTTGCTTTAGAAGATCACCCAGTCCAGATGCTCTTGAGATTTTACATACCGAGGATTGTTCTTCGGCTATATTCAGCGGAAGTTGTAGGCTGGAATGAGCAGGTCGGCCTCCTTCCATTAGTGTGGCTGCAATGCCGGATGACGCCAGTGAAAGTGCGATGTGATGTTTAGCACGTATTTCGGCCAGCAGTAGATTCATTAGGAACGTTTTCCCAGTGCCGCCTGATACGTCCAATTAAATAATTCCGCCAGTGTTGTTGTCGATCCGATCCATGATAACACTGCAAATTTCCTTTTGTTTGTCATTGAAGAGTGGTCTGTTGTGAGCAACGTATTGAAGTAGTTCGTCGATGTTGTAGCTTTCTTTCCTTTGCAATTTGAAAGTTGCATCTCAAGTTGTGCTATGTTTATTGCTAAACATTTATCTCCTAAGCGCAAGAGTATTTTTTTGAAGAAGTCATCGTTGAATTCGATGGTTAATTCAGGATTTTTTTTTTTTTTTTTTTTTTTTTTTTGGTCATCAGTCTACTGACTGGTTTGATGCGGCCCGCCACGAATTCCTTTCCTGTGCTAACCTCTTCATCTCAGAGTAGCACTTGCAACCTACCTCCTCAGTTATTTGCATGACGTATTCCAATCTCTGTCTTCCTCTACAGTTTTTGCCCTCTACAGCTCCCTCTAATACAATGGAAGTCATTCCCTCATGTTGTTCCATAAAAACACGGGAGAACTGCCGGATATCAGTAACTTCCTGGCACGATATTTCGGCGCAGAGTCTTCTGGCCATCTTCAGGTGAATGCCACTGTAGTAGTACTGGCGAGTACGCGCTGAGCTCCGCTATTTAAAGCCTTCTGAGGTGACATTGCGCATGCGCTGCTCAGCGCGCGCGTTCATAGCGGCTCCGTGCGCTGCGCCTCGCGCCCTCCACTGTGAAAGCCTGGCGTATCGGTGTCAGGTCGATTTCCATCTTCATGCAGATAACTACGTCGACTACGAAGTTTCTCTATAACAGGATTCCAAGCAGAGTTCAGCTGATAACCGCTATCTCGATTGATGAGAGTCTCGTTGTCAGACAATCTTATTTCCACACATTCATTGATAATCGAGCTCCAAAAGTTTGATGCATGGGCCAAAATTTTTGTGTCGTTGTAATTCATGGAATGGTCTGTGGAAATACAATGTTCGGCGATTGCGGACTTGGTGGTTTGGAGAAGGCGAGTATGCCGTTGGTGTTCCACAATGCGTTCCTGCACAGTTCGTGTTGTTTGCCCTATATATGATTTGCCGCATTCACACGGAATTTTGTAAACACCTGGTTTACGCAGGCCCAGGTCGTGTTTAACGGATCCCATCAGTGATGAAATTTTGGAAGGAGGGTGAAAGATGACTCTCACTTGATACTTTCTCAATATTCTGCCTATCTGTGAAGAAATATTCCCAATAAATGGTAGATAAACAGTCGACCCGAAGGCCTCTTCCTCTTCCTTGTTCCGTCGTTTGTAGGTCTTCATCACTCTGTTCACTTGCCTAGGTGAAAAGCCGTTCTTCAAAAATACTTTTTGCAGGTGTTCCAGTTTCGCTTGAAGACTGTTGGCGTCAGAGATAGTATGGGCACGGTGGACCAAGGTTTTGAGAACGCCATTGTTTGTGCTGGATGGTGGCAACTAGTAGCTAGTAGATACAGGTCTGTATGAGTGGGCTTTCTGTAAACATCACATTCCCTCATGTCTTAGCAGATGTCCTATCATCCTGTTCCTTCTCCTTATCAGTGTTTTCCACATATTCCTTTCCTCTCCGATTCTGCATAGAACCTCCTCATTCCTTACCTTATCAGTCCACCTAATTTTCAACATTCGTCTATAGCACCACATCTCAAATGCTTCGATTCTCTTCTGTTCCGGTTTTCCCACAGTCCATGCTGTACTCCAGACGTACATCCTCAGAAATTTCTTCCTCAAATTAAGGCCGGTATTTGATATTAGTAGACTTCTCTTGGCCAGGAATGCCTTTTTTGCCATAGCGAGTCTGCTTTTGATGTCCTCCTTGCTCCGTCCGTCATTGGTTATTTTACTGTCTGGCTAGCAGAATTTCTTAACTTCATTGACTTCGTGACCATCAATCCTGATATTAAGTTTCTCGCTGTTCTCATTTCTACTACTTCTCATTACCTTCGTCTTTCTCCGATTTACTCTCAAACCATACTGTGTACTCATTAGACTGTTCATTTCGTTCAGCAGATCATTTAATTCTTCTTCACTGTCACTCAGGATAGCAATGTCATCAGCAAATCGTATCATTGATATCCTTTCACCTTGTCTTTTAATTCAACTCCTGAACCTTTCTTTTATTTCCATCATTGCTTCCTCGATGTACAGATTGAAGAGTAGGGGCGAAAGGCTACAGTCTTGTCTTACACCCTTCTTAATACTAGCACTTCGTTCTTGATCGTCCACTCTTATTATTCCCTCTTGGTTGTTGTACATATTGTATATGACCCGTCTCTCCCTATAGCTTACCCCTACTTTTTTCAGAATCTCGAACAGCTTGCACCATTTTATATTGTCGAACGCTTTTTCCAGGTCGACAAATCCTATGAAAGTGTCTTGATTTTTCTTTAGCCTTGCTTCCATTATTAGCCGTAACGTCAGAATTGCGTCTCTCGTCCCTTTACTTTTCCTAAAGCCAAACTGATCGTCACCTAGCGCATTCTCAATTTTCTTTTCCATTCTTCTGTATATTATTCTTGTAAGCATTCTCAATTTTCTTTTCCATTCTTCTGTATATTATTCTTGTAATCATTTTCGACGCATGAGCTGTTAAGCTGATTGTGCGATAATTCTCGCACTTGTCAGGATATGGTACAGTATTGCATCACTCATACTCTCTTTGAAGGAGTCCCATAGCTGTCTTGGACTCGTTGGGTTACATGTTGTTAGAATGATGGCATTTGTTCAGCTGAGGCTTTGAGTGACGCTCCTTGTAGTGTTAATTCCCGGTGGTTGGCGTTTTCCTGTAGTCCTAAGCGTTGGCCTACTTCTCTGTACGTCTGACATGGGTGGCCGTCAACAGTCTTCAGATCTGTGAAACGTGTTGGTCCCAGTATTTCGTGCAGCAACATCAGGAGATAGAAACGTTCGGCGTTGTTTGAATGTACGTTGTATACTCGGCGCAGTGCGCCAGTTTTCATGATACCTGAATGATCTTCTACTGGAATTCCTTGTTTTGTCGTTGAAAGGTCTTTCCTGTTGTGTTACACGTAAAATAGGTAGCGACGTCGACATATAGTAATGTTTACGCGAATAGATCCATTTAGCACAGTTGGTAAGAAGCTGTTAATGATGTGTTCTGAGGTAGTTCACTTGCAGTTTTTTCTGGCGGTCTTTTGTGAAGTAAACTCTCTGTCCATTCTCCAAATGTACTGCTAGGTGTTGGACTGTTGGTTAGCGTTCGTGCATGGAAAAACCGAAAATTCGCCACGCTGATTCGTTACTGTCGATATACGATCTCCCCATTTGGTACATGAAGATTGGGTTGTTTGGGGGAAGAGACCAAACAGCGAGGTCATCGGTCTCATCGGATTAGGGAAGGACGGGGAAGGAAGTCAACCGTGCCCTTTCAAAGATACCATCCCGGCATTTGCCTGGAGCGATTTAGGGAAATCACGGAAAACCTAAATCAGGATGGCCGGACGCGGGATTGAACCGTCGTCCTCCCGAATACGAGTCCAGTGTGCTAACCACGGTACATGAAGATCTCGTCATTTCTGTTTTGTTGTTTACAATCTTCGACGATTTGAAATTCTGACACGTCACCGCCCTTGTTCACTTACATATATAATGGATTTCACTGAATTGAAGTATTCTACCCTTCTCTGTGCTTGGAACATTTTGGAAAGTGGTGTGTTATATGGTACTATCCATTGATTATCTGTTTTCCATTCGTCGTTGCCTCGTGTTCATATTTTTGCTGTGAAGCCACCGTTTTTGGGTGATCGTTCTCTGTATTTGGGATAGCCATCAACTCCGGTTTGTGGGTCGTTCACGTTTGGTTTTGGGTATTTTCTCGTACATTTTCCATCACTCGTACATAGCGAATTGGGGTTTAATGGACCGTATGGTCCGTGAATCATGTTTTTCACTACTACTGTTATCCAGTCTGGATAACTTTTATCGATATCCGTGGGACGAATTCAGTCGTGTACCTATAGAAGTTTATTTGAGTGAGGGTGTCCTCGTTTTTGCCATTAGATTGTGTACATCCAGCATCTAACGATTGCAGAGATATGATATTTTATGATGACTTCAATAACTCTCATTTGTTTTCGTCGGAAAACTCAGTCTATTATGTTGTGTCGATGCATATGGCCGTATCTTAGTTGTTCTTTGATTTCTGGCCACGACGAGTTGTATGTAAATGTTATGAAGAATGTCAGGTCGTCCATATTTTGTTATGTAGATCATGGCATCTTGAGAGTTTTTGTGCATGTGTCTCGGACTTGCTATGTATGACGAGTATTAAGATTACCATTGTTCCAATGGCGTCAATGTTTCCGTCGTTTATGATCGAGGCTCAGAGATGGATATTCTTCCTTGTGTAGTTTCTTATGATTCAGTATTATGTAAAACATCCGTTCCACTTCTATTTTTGCATACATGTATGCCAGTAGTTGTTGGAATAAACAACGATTGTTCAGAATGTGATCGTATGTTTCATTGTCTCTGACCATTAGGCGGTAAGCACAGAACTCTTTGCAAGTGACTTTTTTTCTTTGTGTCTACTCATGTTTCAGGTTGGATTTGTTTCAAATTAAAATGATATCCGTCCTCTCCGTGCAGAAATATTGAAGGATATTGGAGGGCATCACAAGAACGATGTGTCTCTGCAGTGCGTTGTAGTCCTAGTCTTATTCGTTGTACAGTTATGTCACAGCTTGTGTTTTCATTGTCCACAATGACTATGGCAACTGAGTTGCATTACATCGAAGTTCGCGTTCTCCAGGTGGTGTTTTGTCGGATCGAATTATAACATTATAGTCATCAGAAATCATTCGGTCTCGTGCTGTTTCGTATATGTGGATCTGCTGATCGCATTTGTGTAAGATCCTCTATAGATCTTGGACTACTTCTAGTCTCAGTCCACTGATATCTGTGCATCGTTGATCAATTTCTATTTCTTCATTTCCGATGAAATATACTTCCAGAAATTTATGGTGTTCATTGGGTAGTAGTAGTAATGGTCCCATTTTGAGATAGATTTGTCTTTGGATGGAAAAATATAATCGATTTAATCTCTGTTAGTGTTGATCGAAGTGATACGGAATGAAGTCAGTTGGAAAGAGGTGTTGCACGCTTTAACATTTTGAAGAAAGTGTTTCGATCCGCGGCCACGTAATGTAAACAAACATTCCTACCAAGGCGCTTCCAGTAGTGGTAATCGAATTTCTACGTTCATGCAGCAGAATACTGGTGTTTTTTCGTGTTGCAAATCTGGCAGATGCTATCCATCTTTGCGACTACGATATGTTTGTGTTTATTATTTTCTTTCGTCGGGTCGTAGTGGAATACTTCATTTGTTAGGTTCTACTGTTTACCTGATCACGTCCCGCTTACTTAGGATGATATTTTCATGGCTGGCTTGAGTTCGCAGTCTTTTATTATAAGATTGTGTTGCAATTCTTGATTCTTCAGTTTGTTCATTTCATTGTCCTTCGTTTTCTCTGCTTCTCACGGTGCTCATTCTCGTTCGTTGGGAACATCAACGTGCTTCGCGCCGTTCGTCTGTTTCGTTTTTTCCATGTTCTTTTTGTTTTCGCCATTTTGCTTCAGAACTGGCAAGATCTCCTCCTCTTTTACGTTTGGGAATTGTCTATAAATGAAATCAACTTTTTATTAACAAAGACACTAAGTGTACGCTTTGTGTACTTTTCACACTTTATTTTCACTTCGACTGTTCACACCTCACTGGTTATTTTCATTCACTCTTTGCGCTACTTTTTCGGTTCCTCCTTTCGTCACTGATAAAAAACTGACGTTCGAACCAAAGACGGGTCTTAATTTATATACCTCTACCAATGGGTAGCCACAACTGTTGCGAATGCCAGAACATACCAAAAAGGCATCGAAAGGTCCACAATCTTCCAGAACATTCCACAACATTCTAGAGCATACTGGAATGTTCCACAATGATCTGGGATGTTCCAGGATATTCGCGAACGTTCTGGAATCTTCCCGAATGTTCCAGATTATTCCCGAACATTCCAGAACATACCGGATCATTGTGGAACATTCCTTAACATTCGGGATGCTCTAGAATATTCTGAAATGTTCTAGAGGGTGAAACTTCGCAGCGCTTGTATCTTCAAAAGCACGCCCTTCATCTAAAAACGTGAACCTTCTTCATGGATAAGGGATAGAGAGCTACCACACCATGCAACTACCTTGATAGTGCCGAGACTCGTTTCTGAGTTTTAGCGACACGCGAATCGTACACTTATTTTTATAATACACACTAGTGTTCAAAATTAAAGCAACAAATTGCTATTTCTCCGTCCTGTGTCTAATTCACGACATAGTCATACAAACTGTCAACAATCCTGTTCTGCACGGAAAATGGCATTCCAATCAACACATGTAAGGTGAGAATGTGGGTCTCGCGGAAGGCGTGCGCGGCGCGAGATAGTCGCTGCAGCTGTGCGCTCGGTGGCTCAGATGTATAGAGCGTCTGCCTTGTAAGCAGGAGATCCCGGGTTCAAGTCCCGGTCGTGGCACACATTTTCACCTGTCCCGGTTGACATATATCAACGCCCGTCAGCAGCTGAAGGTATTAATATATAATTCTAATTTCGTTCTAGACGGCAGCAGGTCCATATAAGTACATTAGTGATGACGTTAGGGCACTTACGACACGGGATGGTGTTTGTCGGGTAGTCCCACATCCACCGTCGCTGTGTACAGTCACAAACGGTGTAGTATGGAACAGGAAAGACTCCTACCAGAATCTGCGCGTTGGAGGGCCATAGGAAGAATGGAAGAAGAACAGTCAGAAGCTGATAAGGTCCGGTGGGTTAATGTGAATCGTTGTGTTGTTTCTCGGATGAGGCGACAGTTTATAGAGACTGAACGGTACCCCGAAAACCAGGCCAGGGCCGACGACGTACGACGCCAAGAAAGAGAGGTATGCTATTTGGCTGAAAGGCCACGACAGTGCCGCCAACATGCCACCTGGACCGTCTAACAGTGGGCCAATGTTCTTATCACAGATGAGTGTGATTCTCTACCGATTAGCATCTGCAGGGAACGTGGAACACGATTTTCTAATGTTTGCGTGGGAATTAGATTGACCACTCGAATTCCTCTTGTACGGGTGAATCGGCAACGTTTGACTGTGAGATCTCGAGACCTGCGATCTCGGTACGTCATGTGCAGTTGCTGCGAGGTGCTGTGGCCCCAGACTCATTGAAAGACGATAATGTTAGACTTCACAGATCACGAGTGGCTCACGTTTTCTTGGAAATGGAAGATAATGCATGCATGGCGTGTCCTGCTCGCTCTTGCTATTTGAGTCCTATGAGACACAGCAGAAATGAGAACAGTGAGAAACTTAACATCAGGATTGATGGTCACGAAGTAGATGAAGTTAAGGAATTACGCTACATAGGCAGTAAAATAACAAATGACGGACAGAGCAAGGGGGACATCAGACTAGCACTGGCAAAAGGGCATTCCTGGCCAAGAGAAGTCTACTCGTGTCAAACATAGGCCTTAATTTGAGGAAGAAATTTCTAAGAACGTACGTCTCGAGAACAGCATTGTATGGTATTGAAACATGGACTATGGGAAAACCGGAACAGAAGAGAATCGAAGCATTTCAGATGTGGTGCTACAGACGAATGTTGAAAATTAGGTGGACTGATAAGGTAAGGAACAAGGAGGTTCAGCGCAGAATCGGAGAGGAAAGGAATATGAGGAAAACACTGATGAGAAGGGATAGGATATAGGACATCTGTTAAGACATGAGGGAATGACTTCCATGGTACTAGAGGGAACTGTGGAGGGCAAAAACTGTAGAAGAAAACAGAGATTGGAATACCAAATTGAGGATGTGGTTGCAAGTGCTACCCTGAGATGAAGAGATTGTCACAGGAGAGGAATTCGTGGCGGGCCGCATCAAACCAGTCAGAAGACTGATGCCCCCCCCCCCCCCACCCTCACCCCAAGAAAAGGGTATGTCTGGGATGCAGTAGGGAGACGGGCTGCTTCAGATCAACATCCACCAACCACTCTCCAAGACTTGTGTGCAGCTCTGCAAGAAGAATTGGCGTTATTGCCCCAACAAGAGACTCATGACGTCATTTGGGGCATGCTCCGTGGTTGTCAGGCCTGTATTGCTGCCGTAGATGGTCACACCTAACACTGAGCACATTAATCAGTTGTAGTGTGTACAGATTCGTTAAGTTGGAGGAAGCGAAGAACATTTTTTCTACCGTTATGCATGTTGCAGTCGTTTATATTCTATATTCTTTGTTTGCACATTACTATTACCTGTTTATATTGTTTTGTGCCAAAATAAGCGCAACCTTGCAACATTTCCATTTTTTGCTTTAATTTTGGGCACTAGTGTATAACGATCATGGCTGGTTCAAATGGCTCTGAGTACTATGGGACTTAACATCCATGGTCATCAGTCCCCTAGAACTTAGAACTACTTAAACCTAACTAACCTAAGGACATCACACAACACCCAGTCATCACGAGGCAGAGAAAATCCCTGACCCCGCCGGGAATAGAACCCGGGAACCCGGGCGTGGGAAGCGAGAACGCTACCGCACGACCACGAGCTGCGGACATAACGATCATGCATAGGGACTTCAGGAAGTAAGTTACATATGTCGCCCTACGCGCAACAAGACTGACACATTGTCAGAAGAGGATACGTGCTCCGTTTCCCTGGAGACTCTTTTCTGCCGCAGTGTGCGAGTGAAATGGCGCAGCAACAGGAGACGTACACCAAAGCGGGGCAATAAGAGTCTCGTGGTCAAAACTTCTAAATATGTCGTCGCGACTACCTGCAGTGTGGTGGTACCAGCAGTTTGACCAAGACTGCACAGACATGGATAACGCTGATCGGGAAGCAAAGTTACCAACATCGATCACAATGTCCGGGAAGTCGGGGGCGGGAAAGTGATTTTCCTGAGACGAGAACGAGGCCGTTCACAGTTCAGCTCTCGAATGGCTCAGTGGCCAAGGAGTGGCTCTGTTCTCGAGGAACTAAACGATTCGCTTTGACCGTTGTTTACAGATATTTGGTGACTATGTGGAAAAATAATGTCATGTACGTGAGTCAGTTTTAAGTGTATCGCAGCGTTCAATAAAACTTACTTGTCCTGCCATAATGATGAGTGCCTTACTTTTAGAAGTCCCCTCTCTATGGCATGGAAGGACAGATTATTGACGTGAGATACATTATGTGATCAAAAGTATCAGGACACCTGGCTGTAAATGACTTACAAGTTCGTCGCACCCTGCATCGGTAACGCTGGAATTCAGTGTGGTGTTGGCCCATCCTTAGCCTTGATGACAGCTTCCACTCTGGCAGTCATACTTTCAATCAGGTGCTGGAACATTTCTTGGGGAATGGCAGCCCATTCTTCACGGAGTGGTACACTGAGGAGAGATATCGATGTCGGTCGGTGAGGCCTGGCACGACGTCGGCGTTCCAGAACATCCCCCCTCGTGTTCTGTGGGGTTCAGGTCAGGAATATGTGCAAGCCAGTCCATTACAGGGATGTTATTGTCGTGTAACCACCACAGGCCGTGCATTATGAACAGATGCTCGATCGTGTTGAAAGATGCAATCGCCATCACCGAATTGCTTTTCAACAGTGGGAAGCAAGAAGATGCTTAAAACATCAATGTAGGCCTGTGCTGTGATAGTGCCACGCAAAACAACAAGGGGTGCAAGCCTCTTCCATGAAAAACACAACCACACCATAACACCACCGCCTCCGAATTTTACTGTTGACACTACACACTCTGGCAGATGACGTTCACCGGACATTAGCCATACCCACACCCTGCCATCGGATTGCCACATTGTATACCGTGATTCGTCTCTCCAAACAACGTTTTTCCACTGTTCAGTGGTCCAATGTTTACTCTTCTTACACCAAGCGAGGCGTCGTTCGGCATTTATCGGCATGATGTGTGGCTTATGAGCAGCCGCTCGACCATGAAATCCAAGTTTTCTCACCTCCCGCCTAACTGTCATAGTCCTTGCAGTGAATCCTGATATAGTTTGAAATCTCAGTGTGATGGTCTGGATAGATGTTTGCCTATTACACATTACGACCCTCTTCAACTGTCGGCGGTGTCTGTCAGTCAACAGACGAGGTCGGTCTGTACGCCTTTGTGCTGTACGTACCCCTTCACGTTTCCACTTCACTATCACATTGGAAACAGTGGACGTAGTGATGTTTAGGGGTGTGGAAATCTCGCGTACAGACGTATGGCACAAGTGACACCCAATCACCTGACCACGTTCGAAGTCCGTGAGTTTCGCGGAGCGCTCCATTCTGTTCTCTTACGATGTCTAATGAGTACTGAGGCTCTAATCTGGACTACCTGGCAGTAGGTGGCAGCACAATGCACCTAATATGAAAAATGTATGTTTTTGGGGATGTACGGATACTTTTGATCACATAGTGTATATAAGCGAAAAATAAGACCCTACTGAATTGAATATCGTGGTTCTAAGTATACATAGGACCCCTTATAGCTCTTTTGTATATCTGGTATCAACCAAGTCCCCTTCCCCTATGTATTTACAATATTATGCGTAACTGACGACATATCTACAGTTAAAAGGAAACATAGATATAAATATAAATTTTATCGGTTGGAAGATTTCATTTATATCGTCCAAAAGTTCGCCTATCAGCGAGCGGAATTCGGAGACCGTACTTAACACATATACACGACAGGCAAGCATGTAAGCTGCGCAGTACAATTGGAAAAGCAAAATTATACTGAAATTGAGATGATAGATATGTCGAGATAACGTGCTTACATTAAGGTCTCGTGTGTGCTGAATGAACACCTTTCCATGTTTGCCTTATCGCAACTATAATTAAACTGATATCCAGTAATACTTACGAAGCCAGAACAACAGTGACGAAGAAAACGCATTCTTTAAAACACTTGGACCACTTGAATGGATTATCTAAACAGGTGGTTGGAACTTTTTAATATCACGTAACCACGTGCATTATTTTCGCAAGATGTTTTTGTTCTATATCAGAATGCACTGTTTATCAAGGACGTTGGGTGAAACTTCCCGTTGGTGTGTTTGTGAGTACCCTCCTTGTCGCTAAATTCTGAACACCGGTACATGTAAGGAATGACTACAGAAAATAGTCTCGATTAAAAATACTCACTGATAAACTGTGACTTGCGACCCATGAAAATTTTACTTTAACGCTACATGAGCTAAGTACAAATAACGAATGGATGACTTACTTTCAGCAATGGTTAATTAGTGGTCTTAAATGAATATTAAAATGCAACTTAATGAATGGCTCCTTACAATTTGACATATGAAAGGTGTAAATGCTCCATCTCAAATACGAAGCATGTGCGATGGGCATGCTTCGCTCACAATTGTAGTTTAAATACTTTTCCGTACAAAAACTGAATATATTGAAAACAAAATAAAGACTGAAAGACTCCTGCGATATCGTTACCTGCTTCGAAGATCTCACTGCAGACTTAACTTCTGCAACGATACGGAGACAGTTCATGTAATCTTGTGCTGCACAAATAAGTGCCGATTGTGCAAGCAGTTCTCATGGAATAAAAACGTACACTGAAGGGTAGTGATCTAACACAATTTCGTCTGCCGTTTCATTTATTAACTCCATAAACATGTAGCGTGTTACATGCTATCCATTTGGTAATGGCAAGTATTATAAATATATTCAGAGAGTTGGTGGGTAAATTGTTGATTACTTGAAAACAGAGTTCATAATACACGGATAAACATAGTTATACTTACATGAATCCCGTGGTATTTTAAACCACTGCCAAGCAAAGATTTTGCTCACAAAATCCTAATGAAATCGACGACAATAGCAAGAATATTTTAGATGAATGAGAAAGTTCGCCTAGTCGTCTCTTCGATTAACTGATACCTAACTCAAGTACCCTGTCTACGAGTCCGAGGCTTTGGCCGTTTTATTTGCGTTAGAGAAGTACCGCTTCTACTTGGAACATCGGGTTTTCCAATTAGAAACCGAGAATCAGGCTTTGAGCCGGGTGTTGGCTAGGCCTCTTAAAACTGGCCGTATTGCCAGGTGGGCGGTACGCATTTCGGCGTTTCAGTTTGAAGTTAAACATGTGAAGGGCTCTGAAAATATCGTTGCGGATGTCCTCAGCCGGATGTTCGCCGAAACTACACCTACTGAGAGAAACCAGCAAGTGGAGGGAACAGTCTTAATTGTGTGGTGTCGGGTGAAATTCCCCTCTTGTTTGAAGATGTGGCTCAGCATCAGAATCAGGACCCTGTTTGGGCCCCCATTGAGCAACATGTGTTGGCAGGAGAGCTGTCGCATGAGTATGTTGTTAAGAGTGGTATTCTCTGTAAGAGGGTGGGCGATGTTAACCAGTGCAAGATCTGTTTGCCTGTAACTTTGGTGCGCAGGGTTTTTCGTTATTTTCATGATTCGTTGGTGTGTAGCCATTTAGGTACTTATAAGACTCTCCAAAAAATCAAGGGGCATTTAACTTGGCCCTTCAGGGACCGGGATGTGAGACAGATGATATCCCAATGCCGCTTGTGTAATGTAGCTAAACCCAAGAATGATCTTCAACAGGGTTTGTTGAGTTCTGAACGAGTTGAGTTCTGAACGAGAGTCCTGTCCTATGCACAAGCTCTATATTGATTATTTAGGACCTTTACCTCGTACTAAGAAGGGTCATCGATATGTACTAGTTATTATCGATGCGTTCTCCAGATTTACTTGGCTCCTCCCGAGCCGTAACATTACCGCTGCCACTACTATTTATCATTTAACTAATGTCTTAAGTGTTTTTGGCCGACCCAAGCAGCTTGTTTGCGATAAAGTTCCTGCTTTTCTTTCGGCTCCTTTCAAGGCGTTCTGTTTTCAGAATGGTATCAAGCATATTACGACCACTCCGTATTATCCCCAGGGGTCCTCTGCGGAGAGAGTTAACCGAAATCTTACGTCCGCGTTGATTATTTACCATCAGAAAACCCCTAGTAAATGGGACTCCATTCTTCCCTGGCTTAGTTTTGCCATTAACACCGCCAGTCATGAAGCCTTGCGAGCTTCCCCCGTCTCCTTGATCCTTTCCTATCTGATTAATTCCCCTCTTTCAAACTTGTGGGAAATTTAAGATCTTATTCCAGCCGATATTAGTCCTAGTGTTATCAAGGAAAACTGGAACCTGACCAGGTGTAATATACTCAGATCCCATAATAAATAAATTACTTTTGAATGCATTACGGGAACAGCAGTGATCAATGTCTTATAAATAATTACTATTAAAAACAGTCTTGATCACGATTTATTTAACAAGGTGACCGGTTTCGACCACTACTGTGGTCATCTTCAGACCATTGAGTAGGAACCTCTTTCTGTTGGAGAATCCAACAGAGTTTGGCCCACCCAAGCAGCTTGCTTGCGATAATGTTCCTGCTTTTCTTTCGGCTCCTTTCAAGGCGTTCTGTTTTCAGAATGGTGTCAAGCATATAACGACCACCCCGTATTATCCTACTCAATGGTCTTCCTACTCAGTGGTCTGAAGATGACCACAGTAGTGGTCGAAACCGGTGACCTTGTTAAATAAATCGTGATCAAGACTGTTTTTAATAGTAATTATCCATAATAAATAAGCTGAGCGCTATAAACGTAATCGAGAAACCTTTAAAGGTAGGCCAGGGGATCAAGTTTATGTACGCAATTTCCCAAGTAGGCAGGTGCGTGGCGGGAATCTTAGTAAATTTACTCCTCGTTTTCTAGGGGCCTTGCACTATTGCGTATATTTTAGGCCTGGTAAATCTGTTGGTTCAGGGTCCACCTTAGCCAAGTTCAGTTTGAGGGGGGTACGTTCGGCCGTGGCTGGCTCATGTTATGCGTTGGATTAAACCTTGGTTGCTATTCTGCGTTTAGTCTCCCGCAGTTATCGCGATTATGTTGTTATCCTCTCTCTCTCCACCAGTGGCAGCAGCAGTGTGTATCGATATTCGCACCTTGTACTATCTTTGACCTCGCGCTTATAGTTTCCGGCTGTGCTGTGTGCGAGCAGTTGGTCGGTTGGCGTGGAGCAGCGACGAAATCTCCGCGGCGCGCGGTTTGGCCGGGCCTGCTGGTGGCCTCTATGTGGTGTCGGAGTGTGTGGTGCTGTTCCCATTGCTACGAGGCCTGTGGCTCACCGACCCTGGACACGAAAGTTGAGTTTTGCCTTAATCTACCAGAAAGTCACGACTGTTCACATTGTGTCGTTTGGACTTCGTTGTCGTCTGTTGGGACATTCCCGCGAGCAACACCATCAGAAAACCCCTAGTAAATGGGACTCCATTCTTCCCTGGCTTAGTTTTGCCATTAACACCGCCAGTCATGAAGCCTTGCGAGCTTCCCCCGTCTCCTTGATCCTTTCCTATCTGATTAATTCCCCTCTTTCAAACTTGTGGGAAATTTAAGATCTTATTCCAGCCGATATTAGTCCTAGTGTTATCAAGGAAAACTGGAACCTGACCAGTTGTAATATACTCAGATCCCATAATAAATCAATTACTTTTGAATGCATTACGGGAACAGCGCCGGCCGAAGTGGCCGTGCGGTTAAAGGCGCTGCAGCCTGGAACCGCGAGACCGCTACGGTCGCAGGTTCGAATCCTGCCTCGGGCATGGATGTGTGTGATGTCCTTAGGTTAGTTAGGTTTAACTAGTTCTAAGTTCTAGGGGACTAATGACCTCAGCAGTTGAGTCCCATAGTGCTCAGAGCCATTTGAACGGGAACAGCAGTGATCAATGTCTTATAAATAATTACTATTAAAAACAGTCTTGATCACGATTTATTTAACAAGGTGACCGGTTTCGACCACTACTGTGGTCATCTTCAGACCATTGAGTAGGAACCTCTTTCTGTTGGAGAATCCAACAGAGTTTGGCCCACCGAAGCAGCTTGGTTGCGATAATGTTCCTGCTTTTCTTTCGGCTCCTTTCAAGGCGTTCTGTTTTCAGAATGGTGTCAAGCATATTACGACCACCCCGTATTATCCTACTCAATGGTCTTCCTACTCAATGGTCTGAAGATGACCACAGTAGTGGTCGAAACCGGTGACCTTGTTAAATAAATCGTGATCAAGACATTTTAATAGTAATTATCCATAATAAATAAGCTGAGCGCTATAAACGTAATCGAGAAACCTTTAAAGGTAGGCCAGGGGATCAAGTTTATGTACGCAATTTCCCAAGTAGGCAGGTGCGTGGCGGGAATCTTAGTAAATTTACTCCTCGTTTTCTAGGGGCCTTGCACTATTGCGTATATTTTAGGCCTGGTAAATCTGTTGGTCAAGGAGAACAGTTCAGGGTTCACCTTAGCCAAGTTCAGTTTGAGGGGGGTACGTTTGGCCGGGCCTGCTGGCGGCCTCTATGTGGTGTCGGAGTGTGTGGTGCTGTTCCCATTGCTACGAGGCCTGTGGCTCACCGACCCTGGACACGAAAGTTGAGTTTTGCCTTAATCTACCAGAAAGTCACGACTGTTCACATTGTGTCGTTTGGACTTCGTTGTCGTCTGTTGGGACATTCCCGCGAGCAACACCATCAGAAAACCCCTAGTAAATGGGACTCCATTCTTCCCTGGCTTAGTTTTGCCATTAACACCGCCAGTCATGAAGCCTTGCGAGCTTCCCCCGTCTCCTTGATCCTTTCCTATCTGATTAATTCCCCTCTTTCAAACTTGTGGGAAATTTAAGATCTTATTCCAGCCGATATTAGTCCTAGTGTTATCAAGGAAAACTGGAACCTGACCAGTTGTAATATACTCAGATCCCATAATAAATCAATTACTTTTGAATGCATTACGGGAACAGCGCCGGCCGAAGTGGCCGTGCGGTTAAAGGCGCTGCAGCCTGGAACCGCGAGACCGCTACGGTCGCAGGTTCGAATCCTGCCTCGGGCATGGATGTGTGTGATGTCCTTAGGTTAGTTAGGTTTAACTAGTTCTAAGTTCTAGGGGACTAATGACCTCAGCAGTTGAGTCCCATAGTGCTCAGAGCCATTTGAACGGGAACAGCAGTGATCAATGTCTTATAAATAATTACTATTAAAAACAGTCTTGATCACGATTTATTTAACAAGGTGACCGGTTTCGACCACTACTGTGGTCATCTTCAGACCATTGAGTAGGAACCTCTTTCTGTTGGAGAATCCAACAGAGTTTGGCCCACCGAAGCAGCTTGGTTGCGATAATGTTCCTGCTTTTCTTTCGGCTCCTTTCAAGGCGTTCTGTTTTCAGAATGGTGTCAAGCATATTACGACCACCCCGTATTATCCTACTCAATGGTCTTCCTACTCAATGGTCTGAAGATGACCACAGTAGTGGTCGAAACCGGTGACCTTGTTAAATAAATCGTGATCAAGACATTTTAATAGTAATTATCCATAATAAATAAGCTGAGCGCTATAAACGTAATCGAGAAACCTTTAAAGGTAGGCCAGGGGATCAAGTTTATGTACGCAATTTCCCAAGTAGGCAGGTGCGTGGCGGGAATCTTAGTAAATTTACTCCTCGTTTTCTAGGGGCCTTGCACTATTGCGTATATTTTAGGCCTGGTAAATCTGTTGGTCAAGGAGAACAGTTCAGGGTTCACCTTAGCCAAGTTCAGTTTGAGGGGGGTACGTTTGGCCGGGCCTGCTGGCGGCCTCTATGTGGTGTCGGAGTGTGTGGTGCTGTTCCCATTGCTACGAGGCCTGTGGCTCACCGACCCTGGACACGAAAGTTGAGTTTTGCCTTAATCTACCAGAAAGTCACGACTGTTCACATTGTGTCGTTTGGACTTCCTTGTCGTCTGTTGGGACACTGCCGCGAGCAACACCGTGTGTTTTCAAGTTGGCAAATTTTAGCCACCCTCCGGTGTAGTTTAACTGCACTCGGTTATTTTGAATTGAAGTGTACCAGTGAAATTTTCTGCCTTGTGGCCGTTAACTTTCCGGTTACCTGCCTCGCAGGCAATGTGTTTCCCTCATCGTGTTGTCGCTGTCCAGCATGGTGTGTAGTTTGACAGCTCAATGTATAATTGGTTGTGGGCGCCAATACCTTATTCGTTGTTTCATTGAACCCCCTGTTGTGTGCTGGTCGAGTGGAGCGAAAGTTATCTCGTCGCTTGGTCCGCTGACTGTCGGTCGGTTGGGTTGTCGTCGGATCGAGAATGGTTGGGCCGACTGCCTGTCTCACCTAACCGAGCGTTAGTGTTCGAATTCCAGGCCGACCCTCGGAAACTTCTGATCGCCGTTGGGTGTACTGCCTTTTCTTGTCTGTTCTTGTTGTTTGTATTTGTATAGCTTCCAGCCGATTTTTAAATTAAGGTTGTTTTGCCCTTAAGGCGTAAGATTGTTCGGGCCTTCAGCCTAATTTAAAGAACTGTTTTATGGTAAGGCCTTTGGTCTTTTAAAAATTTATTTTGGTTTCAGTTCTAAGTGATGGGCCTTCAGCCGAATTTTGAATGAAAGTTGTTTTGCTCTTAAGGTGTCAGATTGTATGGGCCTTCAGCATAATTAAAGAACTGCTTTAAGATAAGGCCTTTTGCCATTTAAAAATTTAATTTTTGTTTTGAATCTTAAGAGATGGGCTTTCAGCCGATTTTTTTAAAAATTAAAGTTGTTTTGCTCTTAATGTGTGAAATTGTTTGGGCCTTCAGCCTAAGTGAAAGAACTGATTTAAAATAAGGCCTTCTGCCTTTTAAATTTCTGATTTTGGTTTGAGTCTTAGGTTATTGGCTTTCATCCGATTTTAAATTAAAGTGGTCTTGCCCTTAAGGCACGAGATTGTATGGAGCATTCAGCCAGTAATTAATTTCCAAAAATTAATGCTGTGTTTTTTTTTAAATCTTGCTTCTTTTAATGTCTGGTTAAATACACTCCTGGAAATTGAAATAAGAACACCGTGAATTCATTGTCCCAGGACGGGGAAACTTTATTGACACATTCCTGGGGTCAGGTACATCACATGATCACACTGACAGAACCACAGGCACATAGACACAGGCAACAGAGCATGCACAATGTCGGCACTAGTACAGTGTATATCCACCTTTCGCAGCAATGCAGGCTGCTATTCTCCCATGGAGACGATCGTAGAGATGCTGGATGTAGTCCTGTGGAACGGCTTGCCATGCCATTTCCACCTGGCGCCTCAGTTGGACCAGCGTTCGTGCCGGACGTGCAGACCGCGTGAGACGACGCTTCATCCAGTCCTAAACATGCTCAATGGGGGACAGATCCGGAGATCTTGCTGGCCAGGGTAGTTGACTTACACCTTCTAGAGCACGTTGGGTGGCACGGGATACATGCGGACGTGCATTGTCCTGTTGGAACAGCAAGTTCCCTTGCCGGTCTAGGAATGGTAGAACGATGGGTTCGATGACGGTTTGGATGTACCGTGCACTATTCAGTGTCCCCTCGACGATCACCAGTGGTGTACGGCCAGTGTAGGAGATCGCTCCCCACACCATGATGCCGGGTGTTGGCCCTGTGTTCCTCGGTCGTATGCAGTCCTGATTGTGGCGCTCACCTGCACGGCGCCAAACATGCATACGATCATCATTGGCACCAAGGCAGAAGCGATTCTCATCGCTGAAGACGACACGTCTCCATTCGTCCCTCCATTCACGCCTGTCGCGACACCACTGGAGGCGGGCTGCAAGATGTTGGGGCGTGAGCGGAAGACGGCCTAACGGTGTGCGGGACCGTAGCCCAGCTTCATGGAGACGGTTGCGAATGGTCCTCGCCGATACCCCAGGAGCAACAGTGTCCCTAATTTGCTGGGAAGTGGCGGTGCGGTCCCCTACGGCACTGCGTAGGATCCTACGGTCTTGGCGTGCATCCGTGCGTCGCTGCGGTCCGGTCCCAGGTCGACGGGCACGTGCACCTTCCGCCGACCACTGGCGACAACATCGATGTACTGTGGAGACCTCACGCCCCACGTGTTGAGCAATTCGGCGGTACGTCCACCCGGCCTCCCGCATGCCCACTATACGCCCTCGCTCAAAGTCCGTCAACTGCACATACGGTTCACGTCCACGCTGTCGCGGCATGCTACCAGTGTTAAAGACTGCGATGGAGCTCCGTATGCCACGGCAAACTGGCTGACACTGACGGCGGCGGTGCACAAATGCTGCGCAGGTAGCGCCATTCGACGGCCAACACCGCGGTTCCTGGTGTGTCCGCTGTGCCGTGCGTGTGATCATTGCTTGTACAGCCCTCTCGCAGTGTCCGGAGCAAGTATGGTGGGTCTGACACACCGGTGTCAATGTGTTCTTTTTTCCATTTCCAGGAGTGTAAATGAAGTTGCATGTTCGAATGTAAGTGACAGCCGCTTATTTTGGCCCCTTTCCACAATTTAAGCTACCTGTCCTGTACTGCGGGTTTAGGAGGGCGTCTCACAAGTGTGCTTTGCGCTGATGAGATTGTGGCGCCTGTGGTGGAACAGTCGTTAGTGGGCAACTTCTGGGGAACCTGCCGCACCTTAGTTGTATTAGGCTTACCTAGGCACGTGCAGCTCTGTCTATGTGGACTTTTATTTCCCTAGTTGCTCATGGGACCGAGATGGAACCTTCGACATCTTCTCCTTTTATTCACAGGGTACTAGGTGTGGAGAGGACACTTTTTCAGGAGTCCTGAAAAAGTGTCTCCCTTCAGTACTCATAAAAGCTAAAACGGGATTGCTGGTACCTTAAAGTCAAGCAAGCGGTTGCGAAATTGTTCCCTTCTGTTCGAGACTAGCTGGGAAAAAGCGGGTAACGGCCACAAGGCAGAAAATTCCAAAGGTGCACTCGAATTGTAGTCAACCAAAATAGTTAATTGCACCGCATGGCGGCTAAATTTCAGCAGCAGAAACACTCGGTGTTGCTCACAGGGAAACCTCCCCAACAGCAAACCACCGAAGCGAACTATCACCACGTGAATGGACGTGGCTTGCGTAGTTGAAACCGCTACTCAAAAGTTGTATCTGCAACCACCCCCTTCCTGTTTAAATGACGGCTGCTTCCCTGACGGGTAATAACCAAAGGACTGTCTTGTTCTTCATCTTGTTCTTCCACCTCCGCGCCTCTCCACCACCACCACCAATCTCTCCTCCTCCTCCCCCTCCTCCCCTCTCCCTCCCCCTCCCCCTCCTCCGCACCTGAGACGTCATGTGTTGCGAGCTGTCATCATCTAGCCGCATTTCCTGAAAGACTTATTAACGAAACTGTATTCTGTTCGTCGCAATTTCCATCAACACTAAAAGATTGAAAAGAAATCGCGAAGCCATTTGAAAACAGATGGAATTTTCTAAAACGGGAGCGGTCGACGGTAAACACGTCTCAGTTATTCCGCTGCCTGTTGCGGGATGTTATTTCGTCATCTATTAGCAGTTTCACAGTCACGTACTTTTTGCTGTTACTGATGCTAATTATGAACTAATTTACTTTTATTGTGACACAAGTGGGCGTGTATGTGACGGTAGTGTAATGAAGAATACAGATTTTTACAAGAAAGTTGTGAATGGCACTTTCAAACTACCTCCACCATCAATGGTGAGTGGATACACACTACCTAAGTATTTGTCGGCGATGAGACTTCACCATTTGGTAAAAACTTCATGAAACAATTCAACAGAAATCAACTGGACGGAGAACGAAGGATTTATAATTATCGAGTGTCACGTGCCATATGAATTCTGGGAAACGTATTTCGAACAATAGCTGCAAGATTCTGAGTACTTAAGACTCAAATGAATTTAAATCTGGACAACATCTCTTCTTCTGTAATGGCTTGTTGGACGCTTCACAGTTTCCTACGCAGAAACAGCATAGACAGATATCCCTCATGAGAATATTGTGACAGGGAAAATTACGACGCAGGAGTGATCGAAATAGGATGTCATTGCGACTTACTGGGGCTACAAGGAATTCTAACTATGTTCATTGCCTCTGCTCAGTAAGTTGGGGAAGTTTACGACCGACACTTTAACGATGCTTGCAGCGTGCCTTGGCAGGAGAACGTTGTCTGTTTTCCGCAAGTGTACAGGCACAGACCACCGTATTCATCGTCTATTTTCTGATTTGTCGTATTTTTTACTGCAGTGCTTGTAACAGCTATCATTAAAGATAAAAATAAGTAATGTTTGCTTTAAATTACAGCTACCTGATTCCAGTATTTCAACTAATTTTATTATGTAGTGATGTAGAATGCCTGGGCGTCTGTAAGTTATGACAAATGCCCTGGATAAATCACGGGGCAAATGCCTAAAATTCATAAATAACCAGGAATTCGTGTATTCTAAAGATTAGTTGATAAACGGTATTTATAAAAAATTTAAGCTGATATTTTGTATTGGAAATGTTGTTTTGCACCACTGCGTCTTTAGTGGTTGGGTAATCAAGTTGAAAAAGCTGTTTTACAGTGAGGGGAGAGCTATTATGGAAAATAAAGTGGACGGTAAACATAACTTTTTACATGTTTAACGAGGTCAATTTTATCTTCACAATACTGCAGGAGTCATACGGAAGTATTTAAAAATTCATTTATAACCAAGAAAAACATGCCAACTGTTTAATACATTCAGTAATAATTTTGTTATAAATAATTATTCTTGAACAGTATTCAGAGATCTGACACGGACTATAAAGTGTGTTACATTACAAAGCGATGACTTAAGGACAATGTTTTTTTTTCTTTTTCTAGTAGATATACCGGTTATCACTACACGATGCGGTGTGTGTGTGTGTGTGTGTGTGTGTGTGTGTGTGTGTGTGTGTGAGAGAGAGAGAGAGAGAGAGAGAGAGAGAGAGAGAGAGAGACTGTTTGACTGGACACTGTATGAGTGTGCAAGAGAGAGAGAGAAGGAGAGAGAGAGAGAGAGACACCGAGAGTGAAGATCAGAACTGGTGAAAGGGTACAGTACCGCCCGACATCGAAAATAGGTACAACATTGTTCGTTATTCATGTCAGAACAACATATTTTTTGTAATAACAACTCAATTTCACTTAATACGCCGATGCCGGATACCAGTGTAGGAAAGAAGGACAATTTATTTATTTAATTGATCACATGTGCACTCCCACAAAATAAATCCCTACATCCAGTTTGGTGAGATCTGTGAAATGAATGAATGTATCGTCGTCTGCTAAACGCAGATAGTGAATGTGTAATATATGATCATCTTTGAGACTGTCCTTTGGGCACCTTTGGTGGAACCAAAGAGATGAAATTTACCTGAGCTTTGAGCGCCTGAAATGTGGCTGACCAATACGGTAACATGGTGCTCCCCCACCTCGACGGAGGTGCGAGCTGACCTGAAGAACGGCCATGTTTCAGCACTCTGGCGCTGGATCTTGTGTTGGTAAGACCTGTCTTAGGTGTGCTTCGTAAATACAAAAGAGTGGAGAAAATGTTATACTTAAGAGTAGTTTGGAATAATTATTTCTCTATTTCAGGAACTTTTGGGGGGAGAATTAAATGACAGGCAGGTAATATTAAGGGGATCGTAGTAATCTTCGGAAGTGACCAACGGTCACAATGAAGCCACGTGTAGCAATAAGTTGAAATACTTGCATTGCTAGTACTAAGTTGGAATACTTGCGAGTGCTAGTACGAAGTTGAAATACTTCTGAGTTCTAAAGTTAAGCTGAATTACTGGCGTGTGTACTATAAGCTGGAAATATTTAAGAAATGGCGTGTGCAGGACTTGAAATTAGAGACGAGTACTTCCACGTGGTGAGTACTGTGTGAGTCTCAATCTGTGTATGAGACAAAGGATAAAGAGAAGTACTCGTCCATGGTATCAGTTGAGGACTCGCGTGCGTGACGAATATGTTCCTAATATTACTTTGCGTGTTACGTTTCCGTGTGACGCTGGATTCAAACTCTAATACTCTGAGAGAGAAGCAAGGTGAGTCATCCATCTATCCAGCAACGCCACTTGGCTTGCATTGCACAGGAAGACGTGCATATATCCTCCAGAGTTCGTAGTAGGAAAGAATAGTACGAAGTGGGGCAGTGTCGTGTGAAACTGGGATGAATACTAATTGAAGTGGGAAAGTTGAAAGTGAAGTGATTCTAACGTTGTGACTATTCTTTGTGATGTATGTTGCCAGTGTGATATATTTCATGTAATTTAAGTATCTGTGGTTTGCATGGGAGAGTAGCAAGATAGGTTCAGAGGCAGTGGGTTATGCATGTTCCTTTTTGTAGCGCTCGGTCTGGAGGAAATTTTCGTGATGATGGGTGTGAGAGTCGAAGTGTGAGATATAGCAAAAGATCCACCATCCTATGCAGAAAGTGGACTGTAGCGTTAGATCATTACGAGACCATAAGATAATCACCAATGTAAAGCCATGCCCACAGGGCGGAGTTTCTCATGTGTAATTGTACTATAAAATGGAATGGTGTGTTTAGGTTATCTGTGAATCATAATAGAATTTATCTGAATAAAAAAGATAGTGAAAAGAAAAAGATTGGTGGCCTTGTTCTTCGAATAGTGTGTAGTCATGATATCCAGAATTTATAACGTGTGCGCCATTCATGCAGTGCGATGGCCACGTGTTGATAAAAGCCGTTGGGTGAGAAAGAAAATGTGGTATTGCCAGTGCGTAGTGAACAATCAGAGTAGTGTAAATTTTTAATAGTCAGATGTGCGTTATCCGTTTCCGTTGCGTAATATTCAAACAGGAGAATAATTTGTAGCTTAATGGTGGGTACTATAGCTCATAATCAGTCATTGATGTTACACGAGAAATAACAACAAATCCACTAGCTTGGCAGACCACTCATCTTGCAGGCCTGACTGCTTGATGCCACAGTATGAGCAAGGCAGGTGGGTGTCATAAACACGCACCGTTCCCTGGTGCATCAAGAGTCCCTTATTTTAATTGGCAAATTATACACTCTATCAGTGAAAGCTTTTTTATAAATATCCAGAATTTGCACATTCAAAACTGCTTTGGGCAAATTCCTGTCAAATTCCCATTTATAAGTGTCCTGCCCAGTGGGCATTTGTCCAGTCCACACCACTATCCTTGAGGCTATAACACTTACCAAAATACATATAAAAGATGCAGCAGATAGTTATGAAAAAGAACATTGGATGAAAACTGAGAGTCCTGTCAAACGTGCAAAGGTTCTACGCTGAGAAAATTATAAGCGATGCTCTATCTGCAGGGCAAATAGGAAACCTGAGTTTCCACTACACACTTGTCATACAAAATTATGCAGCAATAACCAACAGTACCGCCGGCCGCGGTGGTCTCGCGGTTCTAGGCGCGCAGTCCGGAACCGTGCGACTGCTACGGTCGCAGGTTCGAATCCTGCCTCGGGCATGGATGTGTGTGATGTCCTTAGGTTAGTTAGGTTTAAGTAGTTCTAAGTTCTAGGGGACTGATAACCACAGCAGTTGAGTCCCATAGTGCTCAGAGCCATTTGAGCCATTTTTTTTTTTGAACCAACAGTACCACTGTCGAGAATTTCTACAAATTCGGAGATACAAAATTCTATGTACAATGTCGACCAAACATTTTAATGTTTAATTTTGTGAATTGTATATTTTAAAATAAAAATCGAGTAAACTTGAATTTTCTTTTGTGCGTATTACCTTATAATATTTCTTTTGAGTTCTGTAAATTATTGCACACGTTTCTTGAATGATCTCCCCGAAGAACAGTGACGATATCATTGCCGAGAATTTAAGATCTCCGTAAAATCTTCCAGTTACTATGAACCTTAAAGCTGCTGTGAGGCGCTATTGAACCGATACTGACTGCCTCATATGTGTATCTCTTTTTTATATTTCCTGTGTAACAATTTTTTGTAACTCCAGATAATTACTCTCAGTCATACGGATGTAATCATGCCACTATTACGGATGAAAACAAATCCGTCAGTAAATTGGTATGAAATAACTTTTTCTCTTTAAAAGCGACTTTTTAGTCCACGGTTTCCTTTTTTTTTTTTGTTTACTTGTTTTGGCAGACTCACGCAGGACAACTACGGCCGCCGGTAAACGCCTCAGTTCAGTTTCCGTTGCAGAACTTCACCTCACCGCGGCGCTGGCGACACCAGTTGCGATCGCGTGGCCAATCTCTCGTGTGTGGCGGGTTGAGGCAACACCGATTCAAAGGAAGGCCTCGGCGCTTGTTCGTGACGTAACGTCAGCTAGGCACGGCGAACGCCAGGTCTGTTGCAGGCATACTCATAATGGTGGTGTCTCCCTCCCTGACGCAGGAAAATGTGAAACTATTGGCGGTAGTTGACCAACACACATTGTTCTGAGAGATTTCTGCAAGCAATTAATTGTGCAATTCATTACACTTCTTAACAAATAGTGTACTCCTGAACTTAAATTTCCACCTGTTTTAAGGATTGCCATACAAAAACAACTTCATGGTGCAGCAGCAACAGAATTCGTGCTTCTTTACCTTATCTGTAAATCTGGGGAAGTTACGTTTGTACTGGGTTGCTTTTACAAGAAACTGTGAACATATTGCTGCTCTTCTTTAGGTTTCTTGGTAGACTATGGGGTGAATAGCACTGAATGTTAATCAAATATCTTGCTATTGTACACGTTGGGGGAGGGGGTGGGGGACAGAAGAAGAGGCAAAAGAGAGATACTTGTTTTATCAAATACATTTTTTTTATCTTATAAAGTTTCTCCTTTCAGTTGCAAGAGGGGAATATTTATCTTCTCTAATGTGCATGTTTAAAAAAGTTTAAGCTCAGCAGTATTTTCGATGTTGTGAAGCTATTTTGTTTCCTGTTTAGAATTCCTTTCGTTGAAAACGACTGTAATCTAATGACTGGCAACAGTTGGTTCCAGTCAAACGAAAATAAATAAATAAATAAAGGAAACGAGTTAATTGTAAGGGGGTTGGGGTAAGTTTCGATAGCAAAATGGATCAAGTAAATATAGTTACTTGAATGTAAAATTTCCGAAGCTTGCAATGGGGGAAAACATCTTCTCATATTGATCTACGTTTGTTTCTACAGGATTCATTAATACAGAACTATGATCTTCATTTGTAGCTTTACGATAGTAAGAAAATCTTTCATCTAAATAAAACTGCAGAATCCAAAACAATACCAAACATTTTGTCCAAAAATAAGAGATTCATAGTGATAAGCACGCCCAGGCGTTTCTGCCTGCTACAGACCTGGCGTTCGCCGTGCCTAGCTGACGTGACGTCACCTACAAGCGCCGAGGCCTTCCTTTGAGTCGGTGTTGGTTGAGGCCGACTGCAGCCGATATCGCATCGACAAGTCGCAGCCATCCGCCGCTCAGACCTCGGACCGATTAGGCAGTTTCTACAGCTCTCTTGGTCAATATATAGGAATGGTGAATCGTAAAAAGACAGCATAACCTATTTAGTACCGCTACGCATCACTGTCATACACGTAAAACGACTTGCGAAACGCCGAAGTGTGACGTACCGGAATGTGTACTGTACGCTAATATCCGGCTTATGTTTTTAGCCATACCCCATTGGCGAATGGAACGGGGAAGCACGTAAAAGGTGGTTATACCAGAGGAACCCTCCGCCACGTACCTTAGCAAGAGTGACGGGATACAAACTGCAGAATACCTGAGTAGTCAACATCAGATATTCAGTACTAGGGACGAAGGTGTGGAGGACAAATGGGATAAATAGCGAAAAGCATCTTTCAGTATGACTTAGACGAGCATGTTCTGAGCAAGGTCACAAGGAACTGGAAAGACCCACTGTCGTTTAATACCCGTATTAGAAAAAGTGCTACGTAAGCAAAGACAACTGATTCAAGACGAGTAAAATCCTAACTGACAAACAAAAGCTGAACTAAGCGAAAATGAGCGTATGGAGAGCAATGAGGGAAGCTTTCAATGAATTTGTACCGATCTTACTAAAAACCCTAAGAGGTTTTGGTCTTACGTAAAACCAGTAAATTATCTGTTCAGTCGAAGTTATCCACTCAGTCACTCTGTGTTCATAATGGCACCGAAACGGAAAGGAACAGAGAGAATGCCGAAAGACTTAATTCAGTCTTCCGAAATTGTTTCACCGCGGAAGATCGTTACACGAACCCTCCTTTCAATCATCGTACGAATCTCTAAATGGCAGATATTGAGATAAACAATCACGGAATAGAAAAACAACTACAGTCGCTTTATATTGAAAAGGTACCTGTAAGATTCCACGAAGCGCTGGATTCCTGTTTTCGAGAAGGGTGGTAGGGCACATGCACTTCGTTATAGGCCTAAGTCGTTGATTTCAATGTGTTGTAGAGTTATGAAACATGTTTTATGCTCCTATATTTCGACGGTTTTGCAGAACGAAAATCTTCTGTATAAAAATAATCATGGATTCTGGAAACAGACATCATGCGAAACTTATCTCGCTCTCTTCTCCCATGAGATCCATAGCGCTGTAGCAACGGCATTCAGGGTGATACTATGTTCCTCGACTTCATGAAGACATTTGACACCGTCTCGCACTGCCGATTAGTGAAAAACATACCAGCTTGCCAAGTATCGGTCCAGATTTGCGACTAGATTCATGACTTCCTTGCAGACACAACAGAATACGTCACTCTTAACTGAACAAAATCGACAAATGTACGCGTAATTTTAGGATTACCCCAGGGAAGTGTGACAGCACCGTTACTGTAATGTAACATACTGCGGACACTCAGGAAAAAATCCACTACTATACAACTACAGTACTGATGACAAACTGCTGGAAAATGTATCTATCGCAAGAATCTAGAAGTAACCATCCGGAGTGAACTTAAGTGGATTGACCATATAAAACAAATAGCAAGAAAAGCAGATGGCAGACTGAGATTCAGAAGAAGAAGAAGAATGTAACTCATTCGCCAAGTAGGTGGCTTACAAGCTGCTTGTTCGACCGATTCTCGAGTATTGTTCGTCAACCTGGGACCGTTACCACGTGGGTCTGACAGAAGAGATAGAGAAGGTGGCGCGCTTCGTCATGGGATCATTTGTTCGGTATGAAAGCGTTATAGCTCAAGACAAGCCCTGTCTTCGTGCGACCGTAAATACTCGTGGCCACCGCCGCCGGAAATCATGTACAGTGCCTACATTGCTGCCAACCCTTTCTCAGAAGGAACATCCAGGTTGTCGTAGCTCTATTACACGACACTGTTCAAATTCAGTGAGCTGTTCATGATGACATTCCTCACTAACATCAACTCTCCCGTCCAGTCTCAAAGGTAACTAACGCTGACGACCTTCACAGTTTGTATTTAAAGCACACATCATTTGCATCCTCATAGTGGCTCTACCAGCGCCACTTCTATCCGGATGGCGAAGAACTTGGATCGACATCGTCTTTCAGATATAGAGACACGCCTACCAACTTTCGTTCATGTTGCATAACTCCTTCTTAGTGTTACTATTTTTTTCCGTCATTGTATTTTCGTATTATGTGACGAGCCGTCAAACGACCGGCACAGTGTCACGTAGTATTCCGTCAACTGACTCGTTCCAGATTATTGCGATACATCGTAGAAAGAGACCCATAGAACATAACTGAGTCGCGTCCAGACGGCCACGCAAAGAATTTAAGTTATAAAATAATGAACCTGAATTATGGGTTCTTGTGTATGCTAAGAGTATATCTACATTCTATAGAAAAATACAAGCAGTTTACGACTGAATTATCTTTAATAGCGAAGAAAGAACCCATACACAAAAGCGTTAGCTTGCAGTTTGACAGCCGTGGTGAGCTCCCAGGGACCACTTAACATGCAGAGCACCTTATCATGGCCATGACTAAATTGCATCATTTCCAGTGGTAAAATTAACCTGTATATTCGGTGTGGGTTCTAATATCTGCTTTAAATTCATTATATTGACAGTTGATTCTCTCTCTGAAGGCCGGCCGCGGTGCCGAGTGATTCTAGGCGCTTCAGTCCGGAACCGCGCGACTGCTACGGTCGCAGGTTCGAATCCTGCCTCGGGCATGGATGTGTGTGATGTACTTAGGTTTAAGTAGTTCTAAGTTCTAGGGGACTGATGACCTCAGGTGTTGTCCCATAGTGCTCAGAGCCATTTGAACCATTATTTTCTCTCTGAAGTGAAAACGGTGTGGTAGTCGTGGCGGGGGTACCAGACTGTGGTCAGCTAATTGTTCTAGCATTCACAGGCCAGTTCCCAGCTGGTAAGTTCGAGAGGAGGTCTTCAGCGGTTCGCAGAGCACGTCTCAGTCGATGAGGACGCGCCGCACTCTGTGATTTACGTAACGCTGCTCCGAGGCCGGTCGCCCCCAGTTATTAAGCCGCCGACTGCCAGGGCGCCGCTCCCAGGAGTCGCTTGTATAATATGCGTCATAAATGTTCCGAAACCTTGACGAAGGTCTCACGCGACGTTGCGCGTTACCGAGTCGACGTAACAACGCATGCAAACCAGGTCCACCGGTAGGTGATTTACGCCTAGATGCGTTACAAATGACGGTACAGCTGTTACTCCTGCCTTAGAGTTAAGAATCTTGCCATTCGGTTCCTATGTCTGCATGATGTTGTAATACATTATACATATTCAGATCCAAATTTATTTTGGAATTTCGACAGAATAGCCATATTACAAGTTTTTTTGTTTTTGGTTTTCTTTTTTTTTTTTGAGAAATACAGGCTTGAATAAAACGTTTTATTCTTGTATGCCGTCGCGAAAGACTCCGAGGACAAATACAGGCTTATTATACACTGAAGAGCCGAAGAAACTGGAACACCTGCTAATACCGTGTAAGGCCTCCGGCGAGTAGCACGCAGAAGTGCCGCAACACGAGGCAGCATGGACTCGACACTATACGAGGGGGCGGAGAACTGTTCTGAACAGGACGTTGCAAGGCATTCCAGATATGCTCAATAAAGTTCAAGTCTGGGGAGTTTCGTGGCCAGTGGAAGTGTTTAAACTCAGAAGAGTGTTCCTGGAGCCGCTCTGTAGCAATTCTGGACGTTTAGGGCGTCGCATTGACCTGCTGGAATTGCCCATGTCCGTCGGAATGCGCAATGGATATCTATGGATGCAGGTAATCGGACAGGATGATTACGTACGTGGCACCTGCCAGAGTCGTATCTGGACGTATCAGGGGTCCCGTATCAGTCCAACTGCACACACCCCACACCATTACAGAGCCTCTACCAGCTTGAACAGTCCCCACGGATTCATAAGATAGTTGCCGTACCCGCACTCGTCAATCCGCTGGATACAACTTGAAACGAGACTAGTCCGACTAGGCAAAATGTTTCATCAACAGCCCAATATCGGTGTGTCGTGCAGTCATCAAGGATACACGAGTGGACCTTCGGTTGCGAAAGCCTATATCGATTATGTTTCGTTGAATAGTACGCACACTGAAACTTGTTCATGGTCCAGCATTGAAATCTGCAGCAATTTGCGGATGGGTTTGACTTGGAACATGGAATGATTCTCTCCAATCGTCGTTGGTCCCGTTCTTGTAGGATCTTTTCCGGTCGCAGCGATGTCAGTGATTTCACGTTTTACCGGATTCCTGATATTCACGGTAAACTCTTCGAATGGTCGTACAGGAAACTCCCCACTTCATCGCTACCTCGGAGGTGCTGTGTCCTATCGCGCGTGTGCCGACTATAAAACGTCGTTCAAACTCGCTTAAATCCTGATAACCTGCCATTGCAGCAGCAGTAACCGATCTAATAACTACGCAAGACACTTATTGTCTTATATAGGCGTTGCCGACCACAGCGTTGTATTCTGCCTATTTACAGATGTCTGTATTTGAATACGCATGCCCATATCAGTTTCTTTCGCGCGTCAATATATTGAACTTTCATTACTGGACAGGTTTTCCCATAAAAGACGTGTGATCATAAGACATTGAAACTTACAGACCACTGAAATAATAACATTTTAATTTTCACATGAGAGGACAACTGTCGTTTACGTTACAGGTTACGAACGTTTCTCAGTGCGACCACCAGCTGCATCCACGACAGCCGGGAACTGCTCTAGAGACTGCAGCCCAAACCAACGGTGGACCATGGATGTTCGGCTGTCGTCTCACATATCTCGTGCACTGCTTCAAAATCGCACATTGCGTCCAGTATTCTCAGCCATGGCAACGTTAAGTTCTTCAACAATTTGTCGCGCTATTGGCCGTCGGGCTCTCCCGGGATCAAATCCCAAAACACCATTAATTCGGAATTCCAGTTCATGTTCTTCAATGGTGGTTCTGACGAGCGACCTCTCTGTATTCCGTTAACGCGTCGATACTAGCGAAGACCAGACTGTTGCTTGTCCAGACCCGTGTTGGCTGTCGGCAACTGTAATGCACACTGGCGATTGTGTTTGAACCCTACGTCGCCGTACCAGCATCTGTACCTAAAACTCCTAACGCAAAACTTCCAGGACACACTCTGAACATCATTCCTATAATGTTGTGTACCCATACGGTAAATAGCTTTCTGTCAACACTATATCGAGTAGCTCATGAAATCATATTCAAAAACACGTTATGCACAAATGTAACACCGATTGTTTCAGTACTCCAGTGTATGTATTTCTTCAGTTGGTCTACCATTTTTCGAAATTTTGCCCTTTAAGTAACCCCATAGATGTGAGTAATGAACAGACTATTCCGACGAATGAGGCGCCCACAAACGTATGCCTACTGTGTCTTCCTCCGCGAAGGAAATTCATAAACCTGTCTGTCCTGTACATGCTATAGAGTGATCAGCCGGAATACAGGGTGATTCAAAAAGAATACCACAACTTTAGGAATTTAAAACTCTGCAACGACAAAAGGCAGAGCTAAGCACTATCTGTCGGCGAATTAAGGGAGCTATAAAGTTTCATTTAGTTGTACATTTGTTCGCTTGAGGCGCTGTTGACTAGGCGTCAGCGTCAGTTGATGCTAAGATGGCGACCGCTCAACAGAAAGCTTTTTGTGTTATTGAGTACGGCAGAAGTGAATCGACGACAGTTGTTCAGTGTGCATTTCGAACGAAGTATGGTGTTAAACCTCCTGATAGGTGGTGTATTAAACGTTGGTATAAACGGTTTACAGAGAATGGGTGTTTGTGCAAAGGGAAAAGTTCTGGACGGCCGAGAACGAGTGATGAAAATGTAGCACGCATCCAGCAAGCATTTGTTCGCAGCCCAGGAAAATAGACTCGCAGAGCTAGCAGAGAGCTGCAAATTCCACAATCAACTGTATGGAGAGTCCTACGAAAAAGGTTAGTTATGAAACCTGAACGTCAACTACCCGAGGCGATGGATCGGCCGCCAGGCAGCCCGTGACAGAGCACTTCATCACTGGCCTCCAAGAAGCCCTGATCTTACCCCCTGCGATTTTTTCTTATCTGGGTATGTTAAGGATATGGTGTTTCGGCCACCTCTCCCAGCCACCATTGATGATTTGAAACGAGAAATAACAGCAGCTATCCAAACTGTTACGCCTGATATGCTACAGAGAGTGTGGAACGAGTTGGAGTATCGGGTTGATATTGCTCGTGTGTCTGGAGGGGGCCATATTGAACATCTCTGAACTTGTTTTTGAGTGAAAAAAAACCTTTTTAAATACTCTTTGTAATGATGTATAACAGAAGGTTATATTATGTTTCTTTCATTAAATACACATTTTTAAAGTTGTGGTATTCTTTTTGAATCACCCTGTATTATGATTACCGACTAGTATCGATAAAAACCCGTCCAGGTGACAGCAGCGTCATCTGGCAAGGAGTGGCTGCTAGTCAGACACACGAACCGTGCATGTATTATCAGTGAGCGCGTTGTGTGTATGTAGAATGGGGAAGGCGCGCGATCTATCTGAGTATGACCGAGGGCAGACTGAGATGGCCCGGAGGCTCGGCCCGAGAATTTCGGAAACTGCACCACTTGTCCAGTGTGTGTCTTCAACACGTGGCGGAACCAAAATGAAACCACGTCGAGACGTCGTGGGGTTGTGCGGCCACCCCTGATTACGGATGTCGCACGTCGTAGGCTGGGCAGACTAGTAAAAAAGGACAGGAACTAACACCAGACTTTAATGCTGGGCAAAGTGCAAGTGTGTCTGAACAGTGCACCGAACGCTCGTAGCGATGCGCCTCCACAGCCGACAACCCACGCCCGTGCCAATGTTAACACCACCACAGTGGGAACTGAAACTGAAATGCGCGAGTGACCATCGGCACTAGTCGTTGGCGCACTGGCAGAGCGTTACATGGTCTGGTGAATGGCGATCATGCCGATCGCAGGGTGCAAATCCTTTGTCTTCCAGGACCTTTACACCTGTACTGCGGGGTGGACACAAGCTGGAGGCGGCTCCATTATGCTCTGGGGAACATTCACGTAGGCATCCTTGGGTGCAGTGCAGCTCGTGCATGGCACCATGACGGCCAAGGAATATTGTACACTGGTTGCAGACCACGCACATCCCTTCATGACGACCATATCTCCCGACGGCTGTGGCATTTTTCAGCAAGATAATGCGCCGTGGCACAAGGCCAGGAGTGGGACGGAGTGGTTCGAGGACCACAGTGGTGAGTTCCAGTTGATGTGCTGGCCTCCCAAGTCGCCAAATCTGAACCCGATCGAACACATCTGCGCTGTGATTGTACGTGGTCTCAGAGCTCATCGTCCACCTCCACGGAATTTTCAGGAATTACGCGACGTGCGTGTGCAGATGTGGTGCCAACTCCCGCCAGCGACCTGCCAAGACCTCATTGCTTCCATACCACTTCGCGTCGCCGCTGTTACCGGAGCAGAAGGTGAACGTAGCGGCTATTGGGTAGGTGGTCACAATGTTGTGGCTGATCAGTGTAGTTAGCTCAAGGAATACTGCAGCATATGTTATCAGTAAGAAGCTAAAAGACATTCTCAGCAATTTTTGTACTCTTGAAGAGAATTTCTCATTTAAGGATACTCGTGGCTATGATCTTATACATGATAAAAAAGATATACCAATACTAGATGGCGCCAAATTTGCATTAATGGACATAGTAAGCCTTTACACTAATTACCTATTCACGACACACTCCAGATAACTAAAAGCAACCTATTAAAACACAAAAAAGTTATCCAAGGCTGATATGTACAAAATCTCTGAGCTACTGGAACTAATCCTGCGACACAATTATTTCTCTTTTAAGAACAAAATTTACAAGCAAGAAGATGATCTTGAAATGGACAGCAGTTTGCTAGGAATCCTTGCAGATATTTACATTAAACACATAGAAAATCAATTCTTAAGCTCAGAATGTTTATTTAGAGATAAAATAATTTATTACAAAAGGTATGTTGTCGATACCATTATCCCCCACAACAGCACAACTAAAGAGATTGAAAAACTTGCAGATCCTCTCAGTAGCTTGCAGAAGAACTTTAACTTAATTGTAGAACATCAAATACATAATCTCTAATGTAAATAGCAAACATGCTTCTCAAATTTAACGGAAACCCATCACTAGCGATGTTGCCTTAAACAAATCCTCCTGTCAACTAATGCAATACAAAATGACATTCTTACACTTAATCGTGTATGTAAAATCCCACTCATTCCTCTTGATGAACAGAAAAAAGTTAAAATTATCAAAAGAATGGAAACAACACAGGTAAAAGTGTTAAACCTAACGACAAATTCAGAAGGACCCATGGACACCTATTAAACCACATTCACAGGAACAAAGCCACAGATTTGCTCATATTCCCTCTATAGGAAAAATTTCATTCAAGTTGCTAACCTTTTCCATAAAGGTAGTAATCAAATACTCTTCAGCACTAACAATAAGCTACAGCAGCACATCATTCACTGCAGCAAGACAAATAGACAATGTCAAAGTATATAAGGTATTTACAAATTTTCAGTTGACAATTGTCCACCGTTCTACATAAGCCAGGCAGAACCGGAATTCACTATAATGTACTGGGATCACATGGATGCCTTCTGGCTGCATAAATTTTGATATATCCACTTCTGCAACACACCTGAAAGAACATGGCCACTCAGCCACAGATTAAAGACAACCTGCAGGCGCAAAGGAAAAAAATGAATCTTCTTGAAGAGCTCGAAATTTACATCCATAGTTCCAACTCACCACGCCTCATTCTCAACGAGCAAGTGGATCTAGCAATCTCATTTCTACACGTATTTCATGAAATTTTAAAAAAAGAATATTGTAACTCATTCGGCCCTCACAACTAGTATATTAAAAATACTTATGATTGCAGTGTTATGTAATTTTTCACCAACAGTTCTATGTATTATAAATGACAGTGTGGTTCTATAATCATGTAACAATTTTATTTTCATAATGTATAATATCTGTTATGTTTTTGTACGTGTGTAACACCTCTGAATTTATTAGATTAAGCTTTTGTTCGGTTAAGCTTTTCTGTTGTCCTATGTAAACACGTGGGGTGCTGTGAATGCATGTGCTTCTGAAGTTATTAACATCTACTGTATCAAAGGCATAACATGGAAGTACCGATAACCAGCGAGGTGAATAATATACTTGGATACTCCAGCTATATGTAATTATTATAATATTATACATGTCGCTTAGCAACTTCCAATTGTTTCAGCTGAGTCTATTCACTCATCATCACATTATTTTTTTTTTTTTTTTTTGAACAATGATATCCAACATTCAGTATGTAAACATGTAATTGATTGTAAACCACCTGAAGAGTGGCACAGTTCCGGAACCGGTCGTGCATTAAATAAAATCACCTTCTATTGTGTATGGAGCACTTATTATTCTACACTCTCCGTGAATGTCCTTGAGTAAGGGGCAGAGAATGTGGAGGCGTACGGCGCTCCATCTTGCTGGGAAAAGGAGAACTGCCTTTCATGTTCCTTTAACTGATACTAGACGTTGTCGTAAATTTGGACATAAATGTCTGTACTGATAGTGGTTTCAAAGAACATCCGACCGATAATTTGGCTATCAGATACTGCGCACCAAACTCCATTACTTAGTGGTACGTGAACTGGTGACTAGCCCAGAGACTGGAGTAAATCTATTGTAACTCCTCTTCACAAAAAAGTAAGTCAGGGAGTATATTTGTTTCAATATTTGAGAGTTGCTTTCCTGAAACGTTATCCAAAAAAGCCATTACAAAGTCAAGTAAGCCATGGATTACTAAAGGAATTAAGATATCGTGTAAGAGGAAGAGGGAAATATATAGACAGGCCAGAATCAGTCAGGATCCGACGTTACTTGCTTACTACAAAAGATACTGTAATATTTTAAGGAAAGTCATTAAGAAGTTGCGAAGCTTACGTGCTCTGACAGAAATTAATAATGCGGATAGTAAGATTAAAACTTTATGGAATATTGTCAAACGGGAGACGACGCAGCCTGACAGTGCACAGCATATCATAGCAATAAAGCTAACGGGTGATGTTGTGAGTGATAATTCACAAGTTGCAAGTATTTTTATCAATCAATGTAGCAACAAAAATAGGGTTAAAGATGTCATTCCCCAGGACTTTAAGCCTTTAGAAATAGCACCAACATCCCCCACTGAAATTAAGGGACTTATAAATATACTGAAAAACAAGCGCTCATGTGGTGTTGGTGGAGTCTCTGACAGAATTTTGAAGCGTTGCTCTAACTTAATAAGTGGAGTCCTTAGCGATATATGTAATGCTTCGCTGGCACAGGGAATTTTTCCAGACAGATTGAAATACGCAATTGTAAAACCTCTTCATAAGAAAGGGGACAAGAGTGACTTAAATAATTATAGACCAATCTCATTGCTGACTTCATTTTCTAAAATATTGGAAAAAGTTATGTATTCAAGAGCAGTCTCACATTTAAGTGAAAATAATTTACTCAGCAAGACACAGTTCGCATTCCGGAAGGGTTACTCGACTGATAATGCTATCTACACATTTACCCATCAAATAGTACAAGCCCTAAATAACAAATTATCGCCAGTTTATATTTTTTGTGACCTCTCCAAGGCATTTGACTGTGTGGATCATGTTACACTCTTAGAAAAACTTAGGTTTTACGGAATTCAAGGCTATACACACAGCTGGTTTGAATCATACTTAATGAACAGAAAGCAAAAAGTTGTGCTGAATAGCACAAATAATGTTGAGAGGGTGGTAAATTCTAGTGAATCGGGAGTCCCACAGGGTTCAATTTTGGGTCCTCTGCTGTTCCTTATTCATGTGAATGACCTTTCACTTAACGTTCAGCAAGCGGAACTTTTTGCAGATGACACGAGTGTTATAATAAATCCAATTCCAGAGAAAGCAGCTGAAGATATTGTTAAGAATGTCTTTCAAAGAATTATTAAGTGGCTCTCAGTAAATGGACCGTCCACTAATTTTGAAAAAACTCACTATATCCAGTTCTGTACACCGATTTAGAGTCATGCCGACAACTGATGTAGGATATGAACAGGGCTCAGTGAACAGGGTACATTTCTCCAAATTTTTGGGTGTTCACATTGATGACAACTTGAACTGGAAGAAGCATATTACTGAGCTTCTCAAACAATTAAGTTCAGCTTCTTTCTTTCTACGTATGATCGCTAGTAAACAGATCAGCCTCCTAACGTACTTTGCATATTTCCACTCAATAACGTCTTTCGGAATAGTTTTCTGGCCTAACTCACCACATAGACACAAAGTATTAAGTGCAGAAAAGAGAGCAGTGAGAATAATTAGTGGTGTTCACCCAACGACGTCATGTAGGCGCCTTTTCAAGGACATAGGTATTTTAACTGCAGCATCAGAGTACATATATTCGCGAATGAAATTCGTTACAAAGAATACATCTCAATTCGCGAAGAACAGTGAAGCTCATACGTACAACACTAGAGGGAAAAATGACCTTTCCTATCCGTTATTGAAGCTGTCAGTTGCTCAAAAAGGAGTACATTATTCAGCACAAAAATATTAGATCATTTGCCCAAAAACATAAAGTATCTGGCAGGTAGCAGATCAAGTTTTAAATCTAGCTTAAAATCATTTCTATTGGACATCTCCTTCTATTCCATGGACGAGTTTCTTTTCAGAACTGGTAAAAAAAAGTGAGTTCTGCTTCCCTGCCTTTATGTGTTTCCTTCTTTATAAAAAGTACTTTGACTGTGCCATTTTGGACAAGTTGTGGCACGTAATCAATGAGTTTGCAGCTTCGAAACATGTAATATCATCACTTACTGCTACAATAAAGGTGGAAGCTGCATATTTAGAAGAGATTGTATACTGTCACCTATTGTCTACAACACGTATGCAGTGTATGTCACCAGGGACGCACTGGACGGCTGGGATGGCGGATTTTAAATCAACGGCAGGAAAATCAACAACCGACGCTTTTCAGTTGATACTACCCTCGTTGCAGGAATAATATTAGGTTTACAACTTTGCTTCCGCCGTTTTGCAATAGACGGCAGTAGTGGAAAGTAGTGGTGCAAGTCGTTCGTCGTAAGTGTCATACAGTAAGCTTAGGTATTTGAGAACATTACGAAATCAAAGTATCAGTTGATTTTTGATTGCATCATAAAGCTATACTCGACTGAATACGTCAACTTATGAGCCCAATAATCGTCATCTGCGTTAGTTTTAATTTTCTGCTTTGATATGAAGAAATCTGCGCCTGGTGCTCATAAAAAAGCTGGGTAAGGCCTATGATGAGACGCCTGTTAGTGAAAAAACTTCGCAGAAAATGGTTTCCATGCTTCAAGAATGGTCGTTTTGACGTTGAACACCGGCATGGTTGTGAAAGAGAGAAAGCTTTTGGTACTACTGCAACCGACGGGAACAATCACAGGAGATCGTTATCGATAGCAATTGATGTGTTTGAGCCGAGCACTGAAAGACAAACGGCCACACTACAGCGATAGAGATGAAAAAAATGATTTTGCAGCATGGCAGTGCACGACGCCATGTCGAAAATCCCATCAAAACATGCTTGGAACCGTTGAAATGGGAAGTTCTACCTCACCCGTTGTATTCTCCAGATATTCCGCCCTCTGACTGCCATCTTTCTCGATCTATGACTAGCACTTGCGGTCATATGAACAAGTGCAAAATTGGATCGATTCATGACTCCCCTCAAAAGATGTACATTGCGGGATTCGTATGCTACCTTAAAGCTAGGAGAAAGCAGTGGCCTACGATGGTCAGCAGGCTACAGTCAGACCTTTAGCAAAGTCGGAAACGTGATGGTACGCATTTCTCCTCCTTACACGAGGCATCACAACAACGTTTCACCAGGGAACGCCGGTCTACTGCTGTTTGTGTATGAGAAGTCGGTTGGAAACTTTCCTCATGTCATCACGTTGTAGGTGTCGCCACCGGCACCAAACTTGTGTGAATGCTCTGAAAAGCTAATCATTTGCATATTGCAGCATCTTCTTTCTGTCGGTTAAATTTCGCGTCTGTAGCACGTCATCTTCGTGTTGTAGCAATTTTAATGGCCAGTAGTGTAAATAATATTTAAAAGGTCATCAGGCCACTATTATCATCATTTCAGAAGACTGCAACACTGAGTACATAAATTGGCAAAAGTTACGTATATTTTTCAAATATTACCATTAAGGTGTGACACAATGTAGTCATGACTTGTGAAACGAATGCATGAAAAATATCTTCCTCACATATTCCACTCAGTACATACACACTTTGCCCTTTGTTCCAACTATCTATGACAGCAGAATTGACACATATATATGACATACAGTGTGGTGGCAAAAGGCATGGGATACCTCCCAGTGACTTGCCAGACTTCATTTTGCCCGACGTAGTGCAGCAGCTGGACGTGGCCTGGGCTCAACAGGTCGTTGAAATTACTCTCCAGAAATACTGAGCCACGCTCCCTCTATAGCCGTCCGCAATTGCCAAAATGTTGCCGGTACATGATTTTGTGTACGAACTGATCTCCCGCTTGTGTTCGATGGGATTCGTGTCGGGGGATATGGATGGCCAAATCATTCACTCGAATTGTCCAGAACGTTCTTCAAACCAGTCGCGAACAACTGCTGCCTCGTGACATGGTACATTGTCATCAACAAAAATACCAACGTTGTTTGACTCCAAATGGTCTCCAAGTACCCCAACATAGCTAAAATGGCTCTGAGCACTATAGGGCTTAACATCTGAGGGCATCAGTCCCCTAGAACTTAGAACTACTTAAACCTAACTAACCTAAGGACATCACACACATCCATGCCCGAGTCAGGATTCGAACCTGCGACCGTAGCAGCAGCGCGGTTCCGGACTGAAGCACCTAGAACCGCTCGGCCACAGCGGCCAGCTATTTATTCTTCTACACCTGTGTAAGCAGGTAGTTAAAGGATTCGCAGTGCACAAAAATAGAATTTGACAGAGGTAGTGTAATTTTGTCGTTTGTACAACAAAAAGAAGACGTTTCTGATGTGACAGCAAGTCAAAAATTATACCCATTGATGATATATCTCTTCTTACGTTTAAGACACAAACGAATTAACGACATTAGCTGCCAGTGGGCACTTATTTAGATCCATGCGAAAAAGTGTGCCAATTAAGGATTCGAACCAGGGTTTTCTGCGTAAATTTTTTGTAAGTTTATCACAATAAAGTCTCGAACTTCGAGAAAAAGCGGCAGAAGCAAAGTTGTAGACCTAGTAACTAGAGGCGGGTTGGAAGTACCAGAGAAGCGTCATTGTACTTCAAAACAGCTCCATGAGATGCAATAGCGAGTTAAGTTCCTTTCTTCGTGGCAAGAGGAATGGTGTATGTAGCAAGCGCGTCTGACCGTTTTATAATGTTTCCCACAAGCAACAAGCAATAGTGCATTTCACTTCAGTTGTTTCCGATGGCTTGGCCACGGTCGAAGGTTCGAATCCTGCCTCGGGCATGGATGTGTGTTTTGCCCTTAGGGTAGTTAGTTTTATGTAGTTCTAGGAGGCTGATGACCTCAGATGTTAAGTCCCATAGTGCTTATAGCCATTTGAACCATTTGAACCGATGGTTTGCTCGGCATGTGTAATTGTGGAGCTTGTTTCCAGAAGGTACCAAATCCAACTGGCCAGATTTCCGAGCAGAGCAGAAAAATCCCTGTAGCCAGAATAGTTCTCGTATGCAAACCATACTCGATATGCAGTTTTTCTGTGACTCACTTATACGACTTTTAGGAAAATGTAAGATATTGCCTCGGATTGTCGTAGAGTTATTAGGAATTTGGTACTTCTTGTCATAAAAATTATTTTAAAAGCGTACGAATTGTACGTCATGAAAAAATAACACTCTTCTCGCAAAATAAATTCCACATCTTTAGAATAGTTAACTCTGGAGGCAAGTCTTTTCTTAATGATGCCTGTTTTCTCCCCCAACGTTGTTGTCAGTATTTAGGGCTTGTTAGGTCAGCTATAATTTCAGCCATCATATCCACCACCAACCCCTTGCACCACCTCTTGTTCCAGAAACTGCTTCCAGATTACTCGTTTGCCCATCAGCTGCATGTTCAACCTTCCTTCTCCCAACATCAAAAATATCTATGAATGTAAATCTACAAACAGAGATCTTCCCCTGAAGAGTAATTCGTATTCTGTAGCTTATAGTTTTCTTTTTGATTGAGCATTCTTTCTTATCTTGATCAGGCCTTCTTTTTTTAGGATAGTTCAGGTCAGTGTGTCCCATTGAAGCGTTTCTCTGACTCACAGCATCTCACGGGTTCCGTTATCTGCTATTTTCACGTATCATGTTACCTTCTGACATGCATAATGCCTTTCTAAAGTTACACTCCTGGAAATGGAAAAAAGAACACATTGACACCGGTGTGTCAGACCCACCATACTTGCTCCGGACACTGCGAGAGGGCTGTACAAGCAATGATCACACGCACGGCACAGCGGACACACCAGGAACCGCGGTGTTGGCCGTCGAATGGCGCTAGCTGCGCAGCATTTGTGCACCGCCGCCGTCAGTGTCAGCCAGTTTGCCGTGGCATACGGAGCTCCATCGCAGTCTTTAACACTGGTAGCATGCCGCGACAACGTGGACGTGAACCGTATGTGCAGTTGACGGACTTTGAGCGAGGGCGTATAGTGGGCATGCGGAAGGCCGGGTGGACGTACCGCCGAATTGCTCAACACGTGGGGCGTGAGGTCTCCACAGTACATCGATGTTGTCGCCAGTGGTCGGCGGAAGGTGCACGTGCCCGTCGACCTGGGACCGGACCGCAGCGACGCACGGATGCACGCCAAGACCGTAGGATTCTACGCAGTGCCGTAGGGGACCGCACCGCCACTTCCCAGCAAATTAGGGACACTGTTGCTCCTGTGGTATCGGCGAGGACCATTCGCAACCGTCTCCATGAAGCTGGGCTACGGTCCCGCACACCGTTAGGCCGTCTTCCGCTCACGCCCCAACATCGTGCAGCCCGCCTCCAGTGGTGTCGCGACAGGCGTGAATGGAGGGACGAATGGAGACGTGTCGTCTTCAGCGATGAGAGTCGCTTCTGCCTTGGTGCCAATGATGGTCGTATGCGTGTTTTGCGCCGTGCAGGTGAGCGCCACAATCAGGACTGCATACGACCGAGGCACACAGGGCCAACACCCGGCATCATGGTGTGGGGAGCGATCTCCTACACTGGCCGTACACCACTGGTGATCGTCGAGGGGACACTGAATAGTGCACGGTACATCCAAACCGTCACCGAACCCATCGTTCTACCATTCCTGGACCGGCAAGGGAACTTGCTGTTCCAACAGGACAATGCACGTCCGCATGTATCCCGTGCCACCCAGCGTGCTCTAGAAGGTGTAAGTAAACTACCCTGGCCAGCAAGATCTCCGGATCTGTCCCCCATTGAGCATGTTTGGGACTGGATGAAGCGTCGTCTCACGCGGTCTGCACGTCCAGCACGAACGCTGGTCCAAGTGAGGCGCCAGGTGGAAATGGCATGGCAAGCCGTTCCACAGGACTACATCCAGCATCTCTACGATCGTCTCCATGGGAGAATAGCAGCCTGCATTGCTGCGAAAGGTGGATATACACTGTACTAGTGCCGACATTGTGCATGCTCTGTTGCCTGTGTCTATGTGCCTGTGGTTCTGTCAGTGTGATCATGTGATGTATCTGACCCCAGGAATGTGTCAATAAAGTTTCCCCTTCCTGGGACAATGACTTCACGGTGTTCTTATTTCAATTTCCAGGAGTGTATATTCCTTTGAAGGGAAACCGAATGCCCCTCCCAAGTTCTATAACGCCCTCCAGGTCCTCGAACGCCTTGCACTGCGCCTCGCCTTACACACCCGTTTACATTCCCATTCAAGGATACTTAATCAACTCATCACATTCCCGCATCTCCTCACTCACATTGTACACCTCGGAACAATCTACACCACCCGCAAACTCGACCCCAATTATCCTATCGTTTCCCCTCTAATTTCCAATCCTCATACACTGCCGCGCCTTCACTAGCACACCCCACCAATGTTTCACTTACACACTCTCGATATGCTCTCCTGCTCTCCCAACGAAACTTCAACCATCAGATCATGAACTCCGCTCCGACACGTACCCAACCTGCCAGCAATAGGTCCTCACCTCCCAATCCAGGGCTTTCTCTCCCTCCACTCCCCACATTTCCTTATCCCCTTTTTTCCCCATCTGCCATTCTTCCCCCACTCCCACTTTTCCCAGCAACTAATATTGTCGCCAGTTCCCACTCTAGTGCACCACCTCTTCTGTTCCAACAGACACTAACACCACATCGCTGCACTGCATAATTCCTCCTTCATTAAACCACCACATTCCTACCCTCTTAACTGTGCCAACCATTTTCCCTTCACCAACTGACTCCCTATCCCACGGCCGGCCGAATTGGCCGTGCGGTTAAAGGCGCTGCAGTCTGGAACCGCAAGACCGCTACGGTCGCAGGTTCGAATCCTGCGTCGGGCATGGATGTTTGTTATGTCCTTAGGTTAGTTAGGTTTAACTAGTTCTAAGTTCTAGGGGACTAATGACCTCAGAAGTTGTGTCCCATAGTGCTCAGAGCCATTTGAACCATTTGAACCTATCCCACGGCAGGTCCTTCCAATTTCTGGTGACAGGAAAGTGCTTCTTTCACAAAAATGGTTCAAATGGCTCTGAGCACTATGCGACTTAACTTCTGAGGTCATCAGTCGCCTAGAACGTAGAACTAATTAAACCTAACTAACAAGGACATCACACACATCCATGCCCGAGGCAGTATTCGAATCTGCGACCGTAGCGGTCGCTCGGTTCCGGACTGTAGCACCTAGAACCGCACGGCCACTCCGGCCGGCGCTTTTTTCACATATCAGTGTTTCAGCAACGTATTTTAAATGTTTCAGATGTATGCTTATTGTATTTTATTTTACCATTTATTTGTTGTTTTTAACTACCAGTGCAGAAGTCATCGATCGTATATCTCAAAACTTACATTTTTTTCGCCTTTAAAAAGTCTTAAATTCAGTGTAGATATCTCCGATCTCTGTTTCTTCATCCACTTTACTTTTGTATTGTCCACCGGCTGAGGACCGAATTGCCTATACCGCCGAAAGCCCCCCCTCCCCCTCCCCCCCCCCCCCCGCCCTCCTAAATTGGGTATGGGGGCGGGGTGATGAGACAACAATAAAGAAAATAATAAACAAAAAAGAGACAAACGGATTTGGTTTGTGATTTGTATACCTACTCGTCACATTTGTTGGCTTTCGTTTTGCTTGTGAATAAAAATGGGTAGAAAACAGTCGAGTTTCTCTGAAGACCCCAGAATGGGTAAAAGACAGTGATCAATGAAGATCGTGAGGCAAGACTTGCTGCGGCTCGAGAACACCATGCTTTAGCGCGCTCTTTGGAAACCCCTTCCGAAAGTGTGGCGCAACATAACTCTTACGAGCTTCATGCATCAACTCGCTTCTCAGAACCTTTCACTCACAGAGGCTTAAAGTTACTTCTCTCCAACGTAACATCATACAGGTGCGAATTTTGCTAGGAAGTGGGGCAAGTGAGCGAGTTTTTATATTCCTAGCAATTTACCATTTTGCTGTAAACGTATACAGTTCCCGGTGCGCTTGTGTTATCCCATGACCACAAACAAAGCACAAGGCCAGACGCCACATGTTGCGGGTGTTTACCTTAGTGTTAGTGGCTTTTCGCACAGGCAGGTATATACGGCTATCTGCCGAGTTCGTAAAGCAAACACGCTCTTCTACCGTCGTATACAAAGAAGTTTTGTAAGTCGAAAATAAATTACCCGCATACAAAGCCCCAGGCACAGCAAAAATGAATACCCAGACAATGTACGGTTTCTCTGCCAGTATAAAATAAAAAGGAAACATGAGAAAAACACTCTGACTGCGTCACTCTTTTGCCGTTGGTTTGACTTCGACAGAAGCAATGGTTTGAATAAGGTATTGGATTAGATCACGTATTTTAGCTCGAAGCTCCTCTTTTATCATTACTTCGGCTAAATGCCGTCGGTTAAAGAGATCTGTTTTATTTTTTGCCCTTTTCATTGTCTTCTCCGAGGAGCAGAGCCTGCCATATCATATCCAGCCCATGATTTTTTTTTTAAATTAATGTTAATTCCTTATCCCTAAAGCTAGATTGGGCTGCTCGACTTGTTACCCATGGTAGGGTTGGAATTTTCAGCCAGATATGGGGTGGTCTGTTAGTGGGACAGAGGGCATATGAAGCCGCGCGGAGTGGCCGCGCGGTTTGAGGCGCCGTGTCACGGATTGCGGGGCCCCTCCCGCCCGAGGTTCGAGTCCTCCCTCGGGCATGGGTCTGTGTGTTGTTCTTATCATAAGTTAGTTTAAGTGGTGTGTAAGACCTCAGCAGTTTGGTCCCTTAGGAATTCACACACACACACACACACACACACACACACACACATACATACAGAGGGCATATGAACGTGTATTTGTTCGTATGTATAGTGAGTAAAGTAGATGGCTTGCTCGAGGATGAAGTTACACGTTCATTTAATAAAAACAGGGATTTTAAATGCGTAGGATTGTAATTTCCTAGCTATGACAATTAATTATGACATATCGATAATTTCTGTGGCATCTTCTCAGATAGATATTGGTTTTGTCGTAAATTTCAGGTAACGACGACGTTAACAGAAGCAAAATCAAAAGGAAATACTTCAATACTTCATATGGATAGTACTAATTCTGTTGGAGACAATACTTTTTTTTTGTTATTAAATATTCGGTAACTGCAGACAAGCGAGAATGTTTTATTGAGCTTTCCCGTTTATTGGTGCTGTATTCTATACGCGCGCACCCAAAGGCCTAGCTACGTCGTAATCCCAATAAAACATAAAATAAACATGCTGAGACCTAGTTTACCACTCTGATCAGTTGCATTCCAGCTACTCCAAAATAAAAAAATAACAAAAAGGAAAAATTTTACTTCTGGCACAGGTTCTGGTTAACCTACGTTCCCATTAATTAACCAAAAATCTGTAAGAGCGCCAATTAGTTTCTTGGCCTACAAAAACCGCTTTCTGCGCACGCACGCCAGTAATGAAGAAAATGGTCACAGTGGTACATTTACGATCTTTGTACATTACCGGAGCATAAAGATCAGCTCCGAATCAACTTCAGGAGGGAACTGAGACATTGTAACAGCGCTCATTGGACAGTATAGAGTTAACAATAAGAACCACCGGTCTCGGCGAATTCTACACGGGTCTCATAGAGCGCGTTCTTTGACCGCAGGGTGATTATTCTCTGGCAAGAGGCGCAGATCTCGTATATATTTGCTGGTCTAGCGACCTTTAGTTGCTGGCAGTGCGCTCTCCAAGGAGTGCTCGCTTTATGTACAATGCATCTGCGAAGGCATTCAAGAGAATTCGCAAAAAAAACATATATATGATTATGTATGCACCTGTTGGTGCTGCACGAAGTCTCTTTTGTACATGACATGTGTTACTCAGCCTAAGACGACCGCTTGAAAACAAGTACGAGTATTTACACTGTATCTTCACAGGCTCTCATCTGAGAAAAAAAACTCAAACACTGGAACGAGGTCGCTTAGTGTATATATATAGAATCGTGACTGGTGAGGAAGCACGGGTTTCATATGTTAATGAGCAGGCAACATGGCAGAAACTGGTAGGGGTCATTTAAAAAAAGAAAAAAAAACAGTGAGTTACGAAGGTTATAACTACCGATTCTTTGGGAGGCCAATGCAATCACTTTTGTGTATATTACAGAATGTGGAAAAAAAGTCTTAGATAAGCGAATGCACCACTACTGCTTTGTTGTTGCGCAAAATGGCGCATGTGACGCTGTGGATCTCGGGATATTGAATTCCATAAATATTTCCGAAATGAGTTGTCTCACGCATCTAGCCCCAACTTCCATTCCGTGTTCAAAGTCTGTTAATTCGTGTCGTGTGGCCATAATCACATCGGAAATCGCAACTCCCAGCTATCCTGCGACATAAAGTGTGTTTCTACGAGGGCTATTCCGAAAGTAAGGTCCGATAGGTCGCGAAATGGAAACCACGGTAAAAATCAAAAATGTTTTATTTGCAACAGTTAGATACACCTTGCAGCTACTTATCTCCATAGTCGCCGACTCGACTTAGACGTGTATCGTAGCGTTGTACCAACTTTCCCATACCCTCGCTATAGAAGGCAGCCGCCAGTGCTCTCCGCCAATTCTCTACGCTGGCCTACGGCTCGTTGTCTTGTGCCGAAATGTTGTCTTCATAACCAGCGGTTCATGTGACCTGAGATGAAACTCAGAGGGAGACAATTACGGGCTGTATTGTGGGTAATCTCACATTTCCATTTGAAAACGATGCAGGAGCATCTTAATTGCCCCTGCAGAATGCGGCTGAGAATTGTCTTGAAGACGAAACAGCACGACAGTTATGTAATGTTAGCTGCATAGCTTCAGGGGAAATTTCTCACCAGGCCCCCGTACTTGGCGGCAGACACTATTTTCTAGACATCTTTACGCACTCACTGCGAGCTCAGAAATGAGAAGAGCGACGTGATGCTAACTGGGGTTATACTAGAGACACTACCCAACACATCTGTGCAAAGCTTTATCGGATTTTCATAGTCGTTTCCATTTCGTGACCGATCGGACCTTACTTTCGGAATAGCCCTCGTACATCTGAAAGATGATGCCTAATCATATTTCGTGCCGGTCGCAAATCAGATTCGCATCACATACAGGCTGTAACTGCCGTGAGCGTTCGTTACCATTGGCATTGGACGTGCTGAGTTGACGATGGTCAAGAATGTCTTTAAGGGGGGAACGACGCCATTATCACCTCACTGACTTTGAATGATGTCGCGTGCTAGGACGACCAGGAGCTGGATGTTGCTTCTGCGATGTTGCAGAAAGACTGCGCAGAAATGCAACCACTGTACACGATTGTTGGCAGCGGTGGTCACGAGGAGACCGGAATCCGGGCGGCCACGTAGGACTACCGACAGTTAAGACCATCGTACTCGCCGCCTTGCTGCTCTGGAGCAGCGGTCTGACCAGCAGATGGCACTAGTGATGGGGAGCTCTTGAATGAGTCGTTTAAATGAACGCTTCACTCCAGTGAAGTGTGGACTAACCACTCAATTTCAGTGAACTGGTACTTCAAACTCTCCACAGATAGTACACTCCACACTTTTTTTCTAGTTCGTTCACTCACTCTCTTCCCCCCTCCCTCTCCCACTACATTGGCGCTACGTCACTCATTCTCCCTTCACTTCAATCCTCCCTGTACTGCCTGTCGACGAATCGCGCGGTGAAATACACGTAGAACAACAGTTGCACTTTGCTTTCATATAACCTAAATCGGCGAAGAAACCCCAAATTTCATTACTTTTACGCGATCGCGTGTTGCTAGCCATTGTATAAGCGTGAACAGACACAAAAACTGCTTTCGAATAAAATAAAGAGGGATTTTACCTGAAATCGTATCAATGACTACAGGTGACAGTTTACGTTTTGAATTTAGAGGGTTATTATTCTCAATAAAAATAAAATTTCCAGGAAAACTTCTGAATAATTACTTAACGTAGGTATATAGACTTTGTGACAGTGGTAAACATACTCATTCTATTTTGGATTAAATTTTAAAAGGAACATAAACTTGGACTGCATTTCGTTGGTAGCCCTAGTTTTCAGTCCATAAATACAACAAATAAGGTTTCACTTGGCAGATGAAGACTCTTTTTGGCACTTCATGAGAAAATGTCGAGCAAGATTAAACGTAATACCTTCTTTATATGTGACAGGCTTCTCTGTTTATCTTTCCTTTGTTCCCTTCGACCATCCTGTATTTAAATTAACTCAGACGCTGTAAGACGCAAAACGTTGCGTGCACGTTACTGCATAGTTCGGCCATCTGTTGGTAAAAATATGAAGTATTACGAAGCTTTATTGCACGAGCGAGGCGAAGCGAGCGTAGCCGCGGCTGAACGGCGAACTCGGCAACTTCGCCAGGCTTCCGTACTTCATGAATGAACTACTTCATTTGAACGCTTCACGGCAAAGAGTCAAATGAATGAAGTACTTCACGGGAATGAACGAGTTCGAGCCATCTCTAGATGGCACCAAAGTGACACAGCGAAGTCTTAGAAATCGGTTACTCCAAGGACAGCTCCGTGCCAGACGCCCTGTAGTGTACATTCCACTGACCCCAGACCACCGACTTTTGCGACTTTAGTAGTGTCAAGCCGGAGCTCACTGAGGGTCAGGGTGGAGGTCTGTTGTGTTGTTCTGCCTTGGTGCCAGGGTTGGCTATGTGCTGGTCAGAAACAGACCACCTGAAGATCTGCAACCACCCTGTATGCGTGCTAGACACACTGGACATACACCTGGTTTTACGGTCTGCAGTGCAGTTTCGTATGACAGTAGGAGCACTTTCGTGGTTCTCCCACGCACCTTACGGCAAGAAAGGAAGAGTGAATTGATTGTTGGTGTCAATAACGATCATCCTCCTTTTATCTCCTCTGCATTACTGCAGATGACGTCTCACTGACCACATTTGTTCTGTGCATGCAGTACACGTGAGGCGCCTAGTTGTTTCCACTGCAGTGTGTGCAATACGAATGTTCTGTTATAGTTCACTAACCTGCTGTCTTCAAGTTTATGTCCACAGCGCAGAAAACAGATAGCAGGTCGTAGGTTCTGTATCTTGAGGCTGAAACTGACTTTTAGCGAGGTTCTGTTCTGAAATAATGTGTCACTTCTTTGGGATGCCACTCGCGTATTTTAATATAGCCACACGAGAAGACTACATGATCTTAACACAACACCTTCTGGTACAGCAAAGTACATGATCAAACTCAATGTTTACGAAAATGTATCTTTACACTATTTGTGGCACGTGTCTGTGTCTCATGACTACCGGAGTGAATCTTTTAATACTGAATACTGGCAAACACATCCTGCCACAGGCAACATGACTGTACATCTCGACTGCCTAATCCAGAGTGACGAACAGGAGCTTAATAAAAAATTGGAAACACATCCTACAGTAGACAACATGTCTGTTCTTTGCCTAATCCAGAGTGACGAATAGCCCGAAACACTTCGCGCGCCATACCAGAAAAGTCGTGACACGAACGCTTCCGAAGTGGTTCGTGTGCAATTTCGTCAGTCTTTTGTTTTTGATTAAAATTGTTTTTGATAATTCTAAAATGACTGATTGATAGCTGTTGAGGGATATTTATATAAAAAAGTCAACTCATTCCAAAGAGTAGTTTAACTAATAACAATAACTATACTTTAACGTTTTGGCGCCCTTGCTCCGAACACAGCAGCCAATCACAGAGCAGTTGCATTATGCAGGCGGTCTTTCTCAAGGGAATGGTACCGAATCTAACATCTGCCACAGGTACCTCACACAACATTTCAAGCCGGCCGCGGTGGTCTAGCGGTTCTAGGCGCTCAGTCCGGAACCGCGCGACTGCTACGGTCGCAGGTTCGAATCCTGCCTCGGGCATGGATGTGTTTGATGTCCTTAGGTTAGTTACGTTTAAGTAGTTTTAAGTTCTAGGGGACTGATGACCACAGATGTTAAGTCCCATAGTGCTCAGAGCCATTTTGAACCACATTTCGTCATCTATATACTTCTTGCATCTCCACTGCTCTGGGAACAGCTTCTTGGAGCCTAATATGATGGCTGACTAAGCCTGAAATATTACAACCTTCAGTGCTAAACTGTATCTCAGTCTGGTGATTCGACCTCTAGTGCTGCTATTCCAGGGAGTGTTTTCCATCAGGATAATGCTCGTCCACATACTGCTCTTGTAACGAAACATGTTCTACAGAGCGTTGTCTTGGACAGCTCGATCCCCAGATCTGTGCCTAATCGAGCACATGTGGGGCATCATCGGACGACAAATGCAGCGTCACGCACAAGCACCATTAACCGTCCCGGTACTGACCGACCAAGTGCAAAAGGCATTTAACTCTGTCCCACAAAGTGACATCCGGAACCTGTACAACGCAATGCATGCATGGTTGCAGGCTTGCATCGAACGTTATGCGGGGTACACCGGCTATTAATGTACCAGCGTTTCACATTTCCAGTTGCTTCTCTCTCTAAATTAACCTGTGATCTCGCAATGTTAATCACTTAAAGATGTTACCTAGACAAATGTATTCCAGCAATTTCATTATTCTACATTAATTATTTTTTGGGGTTGCGGTTACTTCCCGCTAGAGTAGTCGATGATTGGTGACGTTAAGCGAGTACTACTTGTAATTAGCCATTCCCAACTATCCATGTGGCCACTGCAAGTGAGTCTGTGAAGCACATTGTTGGCTACATTACATTTTTGGCACCAGAAGATACGCGGACTTCCAGCAGCTACAGACGGTATACGGCTCCACAAAAAGAGCGTTGTGCAAAAACTTTCGCTGTTCGTTGCTAGCTTCGAGTGTTTGAAGTTACAGTTGCTTGGACGATCAATACTTGTCAAGGGACGCAAGCATGACATTATTGTGCAGCGTTACTCCAGCTGTCTGGAATCGACTTTCAGTAGATTCTTCGTTATTGATCCGAGTGTGGAACAACGGTGTGAGGTTGCTGGGAGCCACGTCTCAACACTTCCACGCGAGGCCGGTTCTCAGCGGCCACATGTCGTTCCCGTACGACCTCCTGTTCCAGACCGAACCGGCTACTTCCGCATCCGGAGCCAGATTCTTATCGTGGCTCTGCTGTCATAGTCACGTGACTCAACAGCAGGTGGTCGCATTCGCTACCGGCGCCGACATGTGGCTTTTAGCTGCAGAACCATCGCTTTGCGACACCCGACATCCTCAGGTGAAGAAAGCACGGTGATTTGCAATATTCGTTACAAATTTTAATAGTAGCGATGGGACTACAGTGCAGTAATAACCAGCCGGTAACATCACAGGTTTCCTCCACGTGGTTGATTAATGGTGTGTTTCCTGGTGTTAGGTGCATTTGTTATCTTACGCCATAGATCAGTGCTTCCCAACGTTTCTGGGGCCATTACCTCTGAGTGTAATCAGGTATTAGGTAGTAACCAACCCCTCCCCCCTGCCCCTAACATCATCTACTGTACCCTCCAACCAAACTTTAGATTGAAAAGAATTTTATCTGAACACTTCTATTTTTAAAATAACGATAGGTAAATGACAGTTAGTTTTTGTAAGTGTTCTGTTAAATGGCAAACTAATGAGTCACTGAGACAATTACTTCTGCTTATTCCCTACAATCTTTTATCAATTTTTCTTATCTTTATAGAGTGAATAATCAATTCTCAGTGATAGCGAGAGATACCTACAACTTCTCCTCCAAAAGGAAATGCTATTATCCACATTGAGGGTGGACACTAGTTACAAAACATGCTTCCCCTGCAGCACACCTCTCCCTAGCGACACTTGCTTCACCCTAAACCTGCACTCCAGTTAAAAAAAAAAAAAAAGCTACAATGCACTATATTTATTGTTCGTAAATCACAGCATTGCTGGATTCCTTACTTCAGAACTGACAAAATATGGAACACTTCAAGCCACCAATTCTTTCCATTGTAATTACGACTCGAAGTCGCGCAAGAGGTATGCGACCATTATGGTCTATCTGACACATAAAACGCTGATTGATCGCTAATAACAGATCTTGGGTGTTCCAGAGAAATATTGTATTAATACAGACTCTTTACAACAGTTTCGGGCGTGGTTCATAATCTGTTAAAAAATACATACATCATAAGCACAAAAATATTTCACGACCCCCAGAATAACGTAAAATAAAAGACAGTTTTAAAGAGTACATACCAGTGCACACAATAATGAAATTTGCATAATAACTGACACATAGTGCACGAGATTTCACAGAGAAAAAGGGCCAAGGGCAATGGTTGAACGCATGAGTTCAACAAACTCACGGGCATCACCTAGACTTATTTTGCCAAACTTCAAAAAATTTTCCATGATTATTTCCTGGGTTTGTTTAATGGGGATATTAGTATAAAGATTGTTAATATCTAGGGAAGCAAGTACAGCCTCATCCGGGACCTCAACAACATTTAGCAACCTGAGTAATTCAAAGCTACTGGCCATGGCTAGTAATAATAATAATAGTACGGGTAGGCACTCCAGCAGTGTAGTAGCCAATAGTTACTTACTGATCTACTCCGCTAACAAGAAGTTCGCTTATCTCTTACGAAATGACTGTTGAAGCAATTTTAGTCCATTGTGGGAACTACCTATAACCCTTAGAAAGATATTTATGCATCCACTGAGGTGATAAAAGTCATGGGATAGCGATATGAACATACGCAATGACGGAGATATTGCGTACACAGGGTATAAAAGGCCAGTTCATTGGCGGAGCTGTCATTTGTACTCAGATCATTCATGTGAAAAGGCTTCTGACGTGATTATGGCCTCACGACAGGAACGAACAGACTTTGAACGCGGAAAGGTAGTAGGAGGTAGACGCATGGGACAATCCATTTCTCAGATAGTTAGGAATTCAATAATATCCCGAGATCCACAATGTCAAGAGTGTGTCGAGAATACTAAATTTCACATGTTACCTCTCACTATGAACATCGCTGTGGTCGACGGCTTTCACCTAACGATCGAGAGCAGCGTCGTTTGCGGAAAGCTGTCAGTGCTAACAGACAAGCCACGCTGCATGAAATAACCACAAACAGCAATATGGGACTTACTGCGAACGTATTCGTTACGGCAGTGCGGCGAAATTTGACGTTAATGGGCTACGGCAGCAGACGACCGATGCGAGTGCCTCTGCTGAGAGCACGACATCGCCTGCAGCGACTCTCCTGGGCTCCTGATCGTATCGGTTGGACCCTAGACAATGGGAAGACCTGGCTCTGTCACATGAGTTCCTATTTCAGTTGGTAAGAAGTGATAGTAGGGCTCTGGTTTGGCACAGGCTCCACGAAGCGGTGGACTCTAATTCTCAACAAGCCACTGCACAAGTTGGTGGTGGCTGCGTAATGGTGAGGGCAATGTTTACATGAAGTGGACTGTGTCCTCTGGTCCTACTGAACCGATGATTAACTGCAAATGGCTATGTTCGGGACCGGCCGGTGTGGCCAAGCGATTCTAGGCGCTTCACTCTGGAACCGCGCGACCGCTACGGTCGCAGGTTCGAATCCTGCCTCGGGCATGAAAACAACCTCATGAATCCCAGGACCATGCATGTCAGCAGGGGACTGTTCAATATGGTAGTGGTTCTGTAATGATGTGAAGCGTGCGCAGTTGGAGTGATATGGGACTCCAGATACGTCTAGATACGACTCTGACAGGTGATACCTACGTAAGCATTCTGTCTGATGATGGCATCTATTGATGTCGATTGTGCATTCCGACGGTGTGGGAAATTCCAGCAGGACAGTGCGACACGCCACATGTCTAGGAATGGTGCAGAGTTGCTCCAGGAACACTCTTCTGAATTTAAATGCTTCCACTGGCCACCAAACATGAACATTATTGTGTATATCTGGGATGCCTTGAAACGTGCTGTTCAGATGAGATCTACAGCCCCTCGTACTCTTACGGATTTATGGACTGCCCTGCAGGATTCATGGCGTCAATTCTGTCCAGCATGCTACGCAGTGTTGCGGCAGTTCACCGTGCTCGCGGGGGTCCTACACGATATCAGGCAGGTGTGCCAGTTTCTTTGGCTCTTCGGTGTATATGTAATTAAAGCGATGATCGCCAACGGTCCCTTCAGTGCAGATGCACACCGACCTCAACTCTTATGATCATCAGGAAGATGCCGCACGTAATGAGGCAAATGAGCAAGGCCACGACATCAGTAGTGTGTGGTATAAGTTGAGAATTGGGGTCTGACGGGAGGCGTGCTAGGGTAGGCTGTGCGGTTCTGATGAACGCTGTGTCCAGATGGCGTAGTGGTCAGCCCATCTGTCTAGTAAGCAGAAAACCCTGGTTCGAATCCTCGATTGGCACACTTTTTCGCATGGATCTAAATAAGTGGCCACTGGCAGCTAATGTCTTTAATTCGTTTGTGTCTTAAACGTAAGAAGAGATATATCATCAATGGGTATAATTTTTGACTTGCTGTCACACCAGAAACGTCTTCTTTTTGTTGTACAAACGCCAAAATTACACTATCTCTGTCAAATTCTATTTTTGTGCACTGCGAATCATTTAACTACCTGCTTCCACAGGTGTAGAAGAACAAATAGCTGGCCGCCGTGGCCGAGCGGTTCTAGGTGCTTCAGTCCGGAACCGCGCTGCTGCTACGGTCGCAGGTTTGAATCCTGACTCGGGCATGGATGTGTGTGATGTCCTTAGGTTAGTTAGGTTTAAGTAGTTCTAAGTTCTAGAGGACTGATGCCCTCAGATGTTAAGTCCCATAGTGCTCAGAGCCATTTTAGCTATGTTGGGGTACTTGGAGACCATTTGGAGCCAAACAACACTGGTATTTTGTGGATGACAATGTACCATGTCACGAGGCAGCAGTTGTTCGCGACTGGTTTGAAGAACGTTCTGGACAATTCGAGTGAATGATTTGGCCATCCATATCTCCCGAATCCCATCGAACATAAGCGGGAGATGAGTTCGTACACAAAATCATGTACCGGCAACATTTTGGCTATTGTGGACGCCTATAGAGGGAGCGTGGCTCAGTATTTCTGGAGGGTAATTTCAACGACCTGTTGAGCCCAGGCCACGTCCAGCGGCTGCACTACGTCGGGCAAAATGAAGTCTGGCAAGTCACTGGGAGGTATCCCATGCCTTTTGCCACCACACTGTATGTCAGGTATATGTGTCAATTCTGCTGTCATAGATAGTTGGAACAAAGGGCAAAGTGTGTATGTACTGAGTGGAATATGTGAGGAAGATATTTTTCATGCATTCGTTTCACAAGTCATGACTACCTTGTGTCACACCTTAATGGTAATATTTGAAAAATATATGTAACTTTTGCCAATTTATGTACTCAGTGCTGCAGTCTTCTGAAATGATGATAATAGTGGCGTGATGACCTTTTAAAAATTATTTACACTACTGGTCATTAAAATTGCTACACCACGAAGATGACGTGCTACAGACGCGGAATTTAACCGACAGAAAGAAGATGCTGCAATATGCAAATGATTAGCTTTTCAGAGCATTCACACAAGTTTGGTGCCGGTGGCGACACCTACAACGTGATGACATGAGGAAAGTTTCCAACCGACTTCTCATACACAAACAGCAGTTGACCGGCGTTCCCTGGTGAAACGTTGTTGTGATGCCTCGTGTAAGGAGGAGAAATGCGTACCATCACGTTTCTGACTTTGATAAAGGTCGGATTGTTGCCTATCGCGATTGCGGTTTATCATATCGCGACATTGCTACTCGCGTTGGTCGAGATCCAATGACTGTTAGCAGAATATGGAATCGTTGGGTCCAGGAGGGTAATACGGAACGCCGTGCTGGATCCCAACGGCCTCGTATCACTAGCAGTCGAGATGACAGGCATCTTAGCCGCATGGCTGTAACGGATCGTGCAGCCACGTCTCGATCCCTTAGTCAACAGATGGGGACGTTTGCAAGACAACAACCATCTGCACGAACAGTTCGACGACGTCTACACCAGCATGGACTATCAGCTCGGAGACCATGGCTGCGGCTACCCTTGACGCTGCATCACAGACAGGAGCGCCTGCGATGGTGTACTCAACGACGAAGCTGGCTGCACGAATGGCAAACGTCATTTTTCGGATGAATCCAGGTTCTGTTTACAGCATCATGATGGTCGCATCCGTGTTGACGACATCACAGTGAGCGCACATTGCAACCCTGTATTCGTCATCGCCATACTGGCGTATCACCGAGCGTGATGTTATCGGGTGCCATCGGTTACACGTCTCGGTCATCTCTTGTTCGCATTGACGGCACTCTGAACGGTGGACGTTAGTTACATTTCAGATGTGTTATGACCCGTGACTCTACCCTTCATTCGCCGGCCCGAGTGGCCGTGCGGTTCTAGGCGCTTCAGTCTGGAGCCGAGCGACCGCTACGGTTGCAGGTTCGAATCCTGCCTCCGGCATGGATGTGTGTGATGTCTAGGCGACTGATGATCTCAGAAGTTAAGTCGCATAGTGCTCAGAGCCATTTCAACCATTTTTACCCTTCATTCGATCGCTGCGAAACCCTACATTTCAGCAAGACAATGCACGACCGTATGTTGCAGGTCCTGTACGAGCCTTTCTGGATACAGAAAATGTTCGACTGCTGCCATGGTCAGCACATTCTCCAGATGAGATGTGGTATGGTGTTGAAGCTGCATGGGCAGCTGTACTTGAACACGCCATCCATGCTGTGTTTGACTCAATGCCCAAGCGTATCAGGGCCGTTATTACGGCCAGAGGTGGTTGTTCTGGGTACTGATTTCTCAGGATCTATGCACCCAAATTTCGTGAAAATGTAATCACATGTCACTTCTAGTATAATACAGGGTGATTCAAAAAGAATACCACAACTTTAAAAATGTGTATTTAATGAAAGAAACATAATATAACTTTCTGTTATACATCATTACTAAGAGTATTTTTTTCACTCAAAAACATGTTCAATATGGCCCCCTCCAGACACACGAGCAATATCAACCCGATACTCCAACACATTCCACACTCTCTGTAGCATATTAGGCGTAACAGTTTGGATAGCTGCTGTTATTTCTCATTTCAAACCATCAATGGTGGCTGGGAGAGGTGGCCGAAACACCATATCCTTAACATACCCCCATAAGAAAAAATCGCAGGGGGTAAGATCAGGGCTTCTTGCAGGCCACTGATGAAGTGCTCTGTCACGGGCTGCCTGGCGGCCGATCGATCGCCTCGGGTTTCATAACTAACCTTTTTCGTAGGACTCTCCATACAGTTGATTGTGGAATTTACAGTTCTCTGCTAGCTCTGCGAGTCGATTTTCCTCGGCTGCGAACAAATGCTTGCTGGATGCGTGCTACATTTTCATCACTCGTTCTCGTCCGTCCAGAACTTTTCCCTTTGCACAAACACCCATTCTCTGTAAACTGTTTATACCAACGTTTAATACACCACCTATCAGGAGGTTTAACACCATACTTCGTTCGAAATGCACGCTGAACAACTGTCGTCGATTCACTTCTGCCTTACTCAATAACACAAAAAGCTTTCTGTTGAGCGGTCGCCATCTTAGCATCAACTGACGCTGACGCCTAGTCAACAGCGCCTCAAGCGAACAAACGTACAACTAAATGAAACTTTATAGCTCCCTTAATTCGCCGACAGATAGTGCTTAGCTGTGCCTTTTGTCGTTGCAGAGTTTTAAATTCCTAAAGTTGTGGTATTCTTTTTGAATCACCCTGTATATTTGTCCAATGAATACCTGTTTATCATCTGCATTTCTTCTTGGTGTAGCAATTTTAATTGCTGGTAGTGTAATTTCGTGACCGAGACACAATCGAATCTTATGTTTTCACCCCTCATAAAACCTCGTTTTACCCCCTGTAAGTAGCCTAAGGTTGGGAACCACTGCCATGGATTCATATAGACCACACAGACACCTGACTCTTGGTGACGTTTGAAACTATGCTTCAGTCACGTCACGGAGTACAAAAAGTCGAGTACTTGCCACGAAGTGGAAGCGACATTTACACTTTTGTCATTTATTGCTCAAGTCAAGTCTGCTTTTACCAGTTGAACGACTTGTATTATTCTAAGCATTAAACATGTAAGAGTGAAGTTAAGCTAATTGCTTGGAAATTCTCATCATTTTTACTTTTGGCCAGGCAGGAGGGTAACAAATAATTTGAATTATTGTACGAGGGCAAGTCAAAGTTGCTGCAACACAAATAGTGCATGTACGTTAGCATCACTTTTCTTTACAGTCCTCTTGCTTCTCAACGGACTTGGTCCATCGTTGTACAAGCTTCCTGACGCCCTCAGAAGCAGCGAGCCACGCATGCGCGTCCTTCATTTCTCGGCACGAAGTGAATCGACGACCTCTTAATGAGTGGATCAAACAAGTGACCATCGGAAGAGGAAAGATCAAGACTGTACGAAGAATTTAAGAAGGTATATGAATGTCGTGTCTGTTTTTTCGGACATGCCCTAATGTACAGATACCACACACACTGAAGCGCCAAAGAAACTGATATTCAAATACAGAGATACGTCAACAAGCAGAACACGGCCCTGTGGTCGGTAACGCTTATATAAGACAACAAGTGTCTGACACAATTGTTAGATCGGTTACTGCTGCAACAATGGCGGGATATCAAGATTCGAGTGAGTTTGAACGCAGCGTTATACACTCCTGGAAATTGAAATAAGAACACCGTGAATTCATTGTCCCAGGAAGGGGAAACTTTATTGACACATTCCTGGGGTCAGATACATCACATGATCACACTGACAGAACCACAGGCACATAGACACAGGCAACAGAGCATGCACAATGTCGGCACTAGTACAGTGTATATCCACCTTTCGCAGCAATGCAGGCTGCTATTCTCCCATGGAGACGATCGTAGAGATGCTGGATGTAGTCCTGTGGAACGGCTTGCCATGCCATTTCCACCTGGCGCCTCAGTTGGACCAGCGTTCGTGCTGGACGTGCAGACCGCGTGAGACGACGCTTCATCCAGTCCCAAACATGCTCAATGGGGGACAGATCCGGAGATCTTGCTGGCCAGGGTAGTTGACTTACACCTTCTAGAGCACGTTGGGTGGCACGGGATACATGCGGACGTGCATTGTGCTGTTGCAACAGAAAGTTCCCTTGCCGGTCTAGGAATGGTAGAACGATGGGTTCGATGACGGTTTGGATGTACCGTGCACTATTCAGTGTCCCCTCGACGATCACCAGTGGTGTACGGCCAGTGTAGGAGATCGCTCCCCACACCATGATGCCGGGTGTTCACCCTGTGTGCCTCGGTCGTATGCAGTCCTGATTGTGGCGCTCACCTGCACGGCGCGAAACACGCATACGACCATCATTGGCACCAAGGCAGAAGCGACTCTCATCGCTGAAGACGACACGTCTCCATTCGTCCCTCCATTCACGCCTGTCGCGACACCACTGGAGGCGGGCTGCACGATGTTGGGGCGTGAGCGGAAGACGGCCTAACGGTGTGCGGGACCGTAGCCCAGCTTCATGGAGACGGTTGCGAATGGTCCTCGCCGATACCCCAGGAGCAACAGTGTCCCTAATTTGCTGGGAAGTGGCGGTGCGGTCCCCTACGGCACTGCGTAGGATCCTACGGTCTTGGCGTGCATCCGTGCGTCGCTGCGGTCCGGTCCCAGGTCGACGGGCACGTGCACCTTCCGCCGACCACTGGCGACAACATCGATGTACTGTGGAGACCTCACGCCCCACGTGTTGAGCAATTCGGCGGTACGTCCACCCGGCCTCCCGCATGCCCACTATACGCCCTCGCTCAAAGTCCGTCAACTGCACATACAGTTAACGTCCACGCTGTCGCGGCATGCTACCAGTGTTAAAGACTGCGATGGAGCTCCGTATGCCACGGCAAACTGGCTGACACTGACGGCGGCGGTGCACAAATGCTGCGCAGCTAGCGCCATTCGACGGGCAACACCGCGGTTCCTGGTGTGTCCGCTGTGCCGTGCGTGTGATCATTGCTTGTACAGCCCTCTCGCAGTGTCCGGAGCAAGTATGGTGGGTCTGACACACCGGTGTCAATGTGTTCTTTTTTCCATTTCCAGGAGTGTAGTTGGGGCACGAGCGATGGGATAGAGCATCTGCGAGGTAGCGATGAAGTGGGGATTTCCCCGTACGATCTTTTCACGAGTGTACCGTGAATATCTGGAATCCGGTAAAACATCAAATCTCGGACATCAATGAAGCCGGAAAACGATTCTGCAAGAACGGGACCAACGGCGACTGAAGAGAATCGTTCAACGTGACAGAAGTGCAACCCTTCCTTAAATTGCTGCAGATTTAAATTCTCCGACATCAACAAATATCAGCGTGGAAATCATTCAAGTAAACATCGTAGATATGGGATTTCGGATCCGAAGCCCCACTCGTGAACTGTTGATGACTACACGACGCAAAGCTGGGCCCTTCGACACCGACACTGGACTATTGGCGACTGGAAACATGTCGCCTGGTCGGACGAGTCACGTTTCAAATTGTATCGAGCCGATGCACGTGTACGGTTATGGAAAGAACCTCATGAATATGTGGATACTCAATGTCAGCAGGGGACTGTTCAAGCTGGTGGAGGCTCTGCAATGGTGTTGGCCGTGTGCAGTTGGAGTGATAAGGAACCCCTCACACGTCTAGATAGGAGTCTGACATGTGACACGTGCGTAAGCACCCTGTCTGATCACCTGCATTCATTCATGTCGATTGTGCATTCCGACGGACTTGGGAAACTTCAGCAGGACAATGCGACGCACCAGACGTCCAGAATTGTTACAGAGCGGCTCCAGGAATACTCTTCTGAGTTTAAACACTTCCGCTGGCCACCAGACACGAACATTCAAAAAATGGTTCAAATGGCTCTAAGCACTAAGGGACTTAACATCTGAGTTCATCAGTCCCCTAGAGTTATAACTACTTAAACTTTTGTGAGAAAAGATGAATCAACCTTCTGGAAATCTGGAGACAGGGAGTCGACTTGAGATCCGCTGTCGACAGCACTGACTTATTCGTGTGAATAAAGAACCAGCTACGGCTCTTCACTGAATGCCTGCGAACAGTTCGTGACAGATTTTTTTATTTATCTTATTTATTTATTTATTTCATTCACCTACACTTGTGATGGAAAGTATCCGGACACCTGGCTTAAAATGACTTGCAAGTTCGTGGTACCCTCCATCGGTAATGCTGGAATTCAGTATGGTGTTGGCCCACCCTTAGCCTTAATAACAGCTTCCAGTCCCGCAGGCATACGTTCAATCAGGTGCTGGAAGGTTTCTTGGGAAGTGGCTGCCCGTTCTTCTCGGAGTGCTGCACTGAGGAGAGGTATAGATGTTGGTCGGTGAGGTCTGGCACGAAGATGACGTTCCAAAACATCCCAAAGGTGTGTACAGAATTCAGGTCAGGACTGTGCAGGCAAATCCATTATAGGGATGTTATTGTCGTATAACCACTCCGCCACAGGCCGTGCATTATGAACAGGTGATCGATCATGTTGAAAGATGCAAGCGCCATCCCCGATTTGCTCTTCAACAGCGGAAGCAAAAAGGTGCTTAAAACATCAGTGTAGGCCTGTGCTGCGATAATGCCATGCAAAAAAACAAGGGGTGCTGGCCCCCTCCATAAGAAACACGACCACACCACCGCCTCCGAATTTTACTGTTGGCACTACACTCGCTGACAGTTGCCAGTCACCGGGCATTCGCCATACCCACACCCTGCCATCGGATCGCCACACTGTGTACAGTCACTCCACACAATGTTTTTCCACTGTTCAGTCGTCCAGTGTTTACGCTCCTTATACCAAGCGAGGCATTTACCGTGGCTTATGAGCAGCCGCTCGACCGTGAACTCCAAGTTTTGCACCTCCCGTCTACATGTCGTAGTACTTACAGTGGAACCTAATGTAGTTTGGAATCCCTGTATGATGGTCTAGATAGATGTCTGCCTATTACACATTACGGCCCTCTTCAACTGTCGGCGGTGTCTGTCAGTCAACAGACGAGATCGGCCTGTACACTTTTGTCCTGTACGTGTCCCTTCACGTTTCCACTTCACTATCACATCGGAAACAGTGGATCTAGGGATGTTTAGAAGTGTGGGAATCTTGCGCACCGACTTATGTCACAAGTGACACCCAATCACCAAACGACGTTCGAAGTCTGTGAGTTCCACGGAGCGCCCCATTCTGCTCTCTCACGATGTCTAATGACTACTGAGGTCGCTGATATGAAGTACGTGGGAGCAGGTGGCAGTATCTTGGAAAACGTTCCATTCACGGAAAAGATGTATACAATGAAATGGTCTAGCTCACACAAAATGTTCACGCAATACTTACCCATATTTTGCCTTTTGGAATAACTATGACAATCACATATTACAAGGAAACTAAAGACCCATGCATTGAGCGATGTTGAGTAGCCTGCCTAAGGCATTGGACGCCCGCCATACGTAAAGCCAAACTTTTATTGGTATCGAGTTGTAAGTGGCCGCTGGTGGTGTCGACTCGCCTGAAATCCTCCTGCGTGGCTCACTGTATCAGAATCGAGGAGAAAAAGAAACTGGACAGACTTACCACAGTATTTCTCTGTGAGTTGACAGCTGTAGTTACTGCACGACTGGTTTCGTGTACACCATAGTAGGTGGAAATGGCCCTCTTCGATTGGTCTTCTTTCCATCTCTTTTCTGAATAACAAAAAAGGACAATTAATTTTCTTATTTATGTAGCATCTAACGTATTCAGTGTATATATAAATTACATTTGGTGTTCTGCTTTCGGATTGTAATATAAGCACATTAGGTTTGTTTAGCGTAGTCTTCCGTCTAGACGTTTACTGAATCCGATACATTCGTATGTTTTGTTCCTATAAGTTTTCGTATAAGAGTTTTGATGATTTCGATTAGTCAACTAACTCTTTTGATTAGTAATCTGAGTATTTTATTTGCTCCTGACTTCAAACGTTTCTTTATGTGTAATTTACAACTGTTGTTGTTGTGGTCTTCAGTCCTGAGACTGGTTTGATGCAGCTCTCCATGCTACTCTATCCTGTGCAAGCTTCTTCATCTCCCAGTACCTACTGCAACCTACATCCTTCTGAATCTGCTTAGTGTATTGATCTCTTGGTCTCCCTCTACGATTTTTACCCTCCACGCTGCCCTCCAATGCTAAATTTGTGATCCCTTGATGCCTCAAAACATGTCCTACCAACCGATCCCTTCTTCTAGTCAAGTTGTGCCACAAAGTTCTCTTCTCCCCAATCCTATTCAATACCTCCTCATTAGTTACGTGATCTACCCACCTTATCTTCAGCATTCATCTGTAGCACCACATTTCGAAAGCTTCTATTCTCTTCTTGTCCAAACTAGTTATCGTCCATGTCTCACTTCCATACATGGCTACACTCCATACAAATACTTTCAGAAACGACTTCCTGACACCTAAATCTATACTCGATGTTAACAAATTTCTCTTCTTGAGAAACGCTTTCCTTGCCATTGCCAGTCTACATTTTATATCCTCTCTACTTCGACCATCATCGGTTATTTTACTTCCTAAATAGCAAAACTCCTTTACTACTTTAAGTGTCTCATTTCCTAATCTAATTCCCTCAGCATCACCCGATTTAATTTGACTACATTCCATTATCCTCGTTTTGCTTTTGTTGATGTTCATCTTATACCCTCCTTTCAAGACACTCCCCATTCCGTTCAACTGCTCTTCCAGGTCCTTTGCTGTCTCTGACAGAATTACAATGTCATCGGCGAACCTCAAAGTTTTTACTTCTTCTCCATGAATTTTAATACCTACTCCGAATTTTTCTTTTGTTTCCTTTACTGCTTGCTCAATATACAGATTGAATAACATCGGGGAGAGGCTACAACCCTGTCTCACTCCTTTCCCAACCACTGCTTCCCTTTCATGCCCCTCGACTCTTATAACTGCCATCTGGTTTCTGTACAAATTGTAAATAGCCTTTCGCTCCCTGTATTTTACCCCTGCCACCTTCAGAATTTGAAAGAGAGTATTCCAGTCAACATTGTCAAAAGCTTTCTCTAAGTCTACAAATGTTAGAAACGTAGGTTTGCCTTTTCTTAATCTTTCTTCCAAGATAAGTCGTAAGGTCAGTATTGCCTCACGTGTTCCAACATTCCTACGGAATCCAAACTGATCTTCCCCGAGGTCAGCTTCTACCAGTTTTTCCATTCGTCTGTAAAGAATTCGCGTTAGTATTTTGCAGCTGTGACTTATTAAACTGATAGTTCGGTAATTTTCACATCTGTCAACACCTGCTTTCTTTGGGATTGGAATTATTATATTCTTCCTGAAGTCTGAGGGTATTTCGCCTGTCTCATACATCGTGCTCACCAGATGGTAGAGTTTTGTCATGACTGGCTCTCCCGAGGCCATCAGTAGTTCTAGTGGAATGTTGTCTACTCCCGGGGCCTTGTTTCGACTCAGGTCTTTCAGTGCTCTGTCAAACTCTTCACGCAGTATCTTATCTCCCATTTCGTCTTCATCTACATCCTCTTCCATTTCCATAATATTGTCCTCAAGTACATCTCCCTTGTATAAACCCTCTATATACTCCTTCCACCTTTCTACCTTCCCTTCTTTGCTTAGAACTGGGTTTCCATCTGAGCTCTTGATATTCATACAAGTGGTTCTCTTCTCTCCAAAGGTCTCTTTAATTTTCCTGTAGGCAGTATCTATCTTACCCCTAGTGAGACAAGCCTCTACATCCTTACATTTGTCCTCTAGCCATCCCTGCTTAGCCCTTTTGCACTTCCTGTCGATCTCATTTTTGAGACGTTTGTATTCCTTTTTGCCTGCTTCATTTACTGCATTTTTATATTTTCTCCTTTCATCAATTAAATCCAATATTTCTTCTGTTACCCAAGGATTTCTATTAGCCCTAGTCTTTTTACCTACTTGATCGTCTGCTGCCTTCACCACTTCATCCCTCAGAGCTACCCATTCTTCTTCTACTGTATTTCTTTCCCCTATTCCTGTCAATTGTTCCCTTATGCTCTCCCTGAAACTCTCTACAACCTCTGGTTCTTTCAGTTTATCCAGGTCCCATCTCCTTAAATTCCCACCTTTTTGCAGTTTCTTCAGTTTCAATCTGCAGTTCATAACCAATAGATTGTGGTCAGAGTCCACATCTGCCCCAGGAAATGTCTTACAATTTAAAACCTGGTTCCTAAATCTCTGTCTTACCATTATATAATCTATCTGAAACCTGTCAGTATCTCCTGGCTTCTTCCATGTATACAGCCTCCTTTCATGATTCTTGAACCAAGTGTTAGCTATGATTAAGTTATGCTCTGTGCAAAATTCTACAAGGCGGCTTCCTCTTTCATTCCTTCCCCCCAATCCATATTCACCTACTATGTTTCCTTCTCTCCCTTTTCCTACTGACGAATTCCAGTCACCCATGACTATTAAATTTTCGTCTCCCTTCACTACCTGAATAATTTCTTTTATCTCGTCATACATTTCATCTATTTCTTCATCATCTGCAGAGCTAGTTGGCATATAAACTTGTACTACTGTAGTAGGCATGGGCTTTGTGTCTATCTTGGCCACAATAATGCGTTCACTATGCTGTTTGTAGTAGCTAACCCGCACTCCTATTTTTTTATTCATTATTAAACCTACTCCTGCATTACCCCTATTTGATTTTGTATTTATAACCCTGTAATCACCTGACCAAAAGTCTTGTTCCTCCTGCCACCGAACTTCACTAATTCCCACTATATCTAACTTTAACCTATCCATTTCCCTTTTTAAATTTTCTAACCTACCTGCCCGATTAAGTGATCTGACATTCCACGCTCCGATCCTTAGAACGCCAGTTTTCTTTCTCCTGATAAGGACGTCCTCTTGAGTAGTCCCCGCCCGGAGATCCGAATGGGGGACTATTTTACCTCCGGAATATTTTACCCAAGAGGACGCCATCATCATTTAATCATACAGTAGAGCTGCATGTCCTCGGGAAAAATTACGGCTGTAGTTTCCCCTTGCTTTCAGCCGTTCGCAGTACGAGCACAGCAAGGCCGTTTTGGTTAATGTTACAAGGTCAGATCAGTCAATCATCCAGACTGTTGCCCCTGCAACTACTGAAAAGGCTGCTGCCCCTCTTCAGGAACCACATGTTTGTCTGGCCTCTCAACAGATACCCCTCCGTTGTGGTTGCACCTACGGTACGGCCATCTGTATCGCTGAGGCACGCAAGCCTCCCCACCAACGGCAAGGTCCATGGTTCATGGGGGGGAAAATTTACAACTAATAAAAGTAAAACGCGAGTGACTGCCACTTCATTGTTCTCCTATGATAGTATGTTAATTAATGTATGTGAAACAGAGTTAAAATGATTGAATATAATAAATAATTGTTGTGAAGGCATTCATAAAATTTTAAAACAAGTAATAAATTCCATAAAAGAAAAATAATAATTAATGAATAATCTAAAATCATGCATATCTTGATTATTAAGCTACTATCCCGGTAACCGAAACCCGGTTGCCGGTTATAAGTTGCATGTCTAACGGCTTCCAGTGAAACACAAAAGTGTTTACTTGCGTCTACATTCGTGTACAAAGGTCCGAGGACCGAAAATCATCTCCTATCGAGCTAAGTAACTCAAACTTTTTTAGAGCGCTACTCAACTATGTTATTAATGCGCTAGATTAGCAATGAAAATGCTCATGCTTAGTATTAATATTAATATTATGAATAAGGCAGAGTAGTTTTCAGAATGTTATAGGATGCAAAGACGAATAAGTTTCATTATCATCCAACACGCGAACACGCTACGAATACTTGTCCTTGAGAGAAGCACTATTCTTTTAATTTCACTCAAAAGCACTGGAATGTCCCCCTTTGTGTTTTATTGATAGCTACTCACAGGGTATTGCAGTCCGCCCCGATAACTAAGTGGTCGCCGGCGCGGTAGCTCAGTGTGTTCGGTCAGAGAGCCGGTTGGCCTCTGTAATTAAAAAACTGAGTGGAAGGATCAACCACCGAACATGAACAGGATGTCTTGCGACGTCCGCAACGACCAAAAAAAAAAAAAAAAAAAAAAAAAAAAGTGGTCAGCGTGACGAATTGCCGTCCTTCGGACCCGGATTCGATTCCCGGCTGGCTCGGGGATTTTCTCCACTCAGGGACTGGGTGTTGTGTTGTCTTCATCATCAATGTGGCGCCGAATGTAATAAGACCTGCACCAAGGCGGCCGGACCTGCCCCGTAAGGGGCCTCCTGCCGGCCAATGACGCCAAACGCTCATTTCCATTTTTCCACAGGGTATTGCAGCCTTTCAAAACAAAATGGTAATTTAATTGCACTGAGTGAAACTGGAGGTATGAATACTGACTATTTTTATTTCCTGATTACTATTTCCACCTCTATACGAGGTGTGGCTAGAAAAAAAACCGGACTAGTACTGGTGAAACAATAAAACGAATGCAATAAGGCTGAAAGTCGCGTGGCCTGTCACGTGACTCTCGCTCCGCCTACTGCTCGAGTTTCATCTGCCTCCTGCACTCAGTCTGCCCGTGGCGTCTGTTTTAAGTAGTTGACGATTTGTCTGTGCGTCGGAAAATGTTGAGTGTACAGAAAGAACAGCGTGTTAACATCAAATTTTGTTTCAAACTAGGAAAATCTGCAAGTGAAACGTTTGTAATGTTACAACAATTGTACGGCGATGATTGTTTATCGCGAACACAAGTGTTTGAGTGGTTTAAACGATTTAAAGATGGCCGCGAAGACACCAGCGATGACACTCGCACTGGCAGACCATTGTCGGCAAAAACTGATGCAAACATTGAAAAAATCGGTAAACTTGTTCGACAAGATCGCCGTTTAACAATCAGAGCAGTGTCTGAGTTAACAGGAGTTGACAAGGAAAGTGTTAGGCAGATTCTTCATGAAAGTTTCAACATGAACAAAGTGTGTTCAAAAATGGTTCCAAAGTGTCTCACAATTGAACAGAAGGAACGCCGAAGAATGATTTGTTCTGACATCCTGGAAAACATTGAAAGTGATCCCACCTTCTTACAAAATGTTATTACTTGCGATGAATCGTGGTTTTTTACTTACGATCCCGAAACTAAACGCCAATCGATGCATTGGAAAACTCCTGGTTCTCCACGACAAAAAAAAGCACGAATGTCAAAATCGAAATTCAAGGCAATGATGATTGTTTTTTTTGACATCAAAGGGATTGTGCACATTGATTGGGTACCAGAGGGACAAACAGTGAATCAGCATTACTACATTAGCGTCCTGGTTACCCTACGTGAGCGAGTACGGAGAAAACGGAACGATTTGTGGAGAAAAAAGTCATGGATCCTTCACCAAGACAATGCCCCAGCTCACAGTGCGTTGTCAGTGAAGACGTTTTTGGCAAAACACAACATTCCCATCTTAGATCATCCACGCTACTCACCTGATTTGGCCCCCTGTGACTTTTTTCTTTTCCCTAAAGTCAAGTCAGCTTTGAAAGGAACTAGATTTGAGACTGTTGAAGCAGTAAAAGAAAAAGCGACGGAAGTAATGTATGGACTTACCGAAAATGATCTGCAGCATTGCTATGAACAGTGGAAAATTCGTATGGAGCGGTGTAGAGACCGAGGAGGAGAGTACATTGAAGGGGATAACATGAAATTGTAAATAATTGTAAATAAATGTTTTTTCCAGCATCAGTCCGGTTTTTATCTAGCCGCACCTCGTATAGTTGTTTAGATGCGTTTTTACACTCTCGTCTTGGTCCATCATTGTCTCAACTGATTTAAATATTTTTTCTTCCCCTGGTACCACGTCGTGCCTTGGCAAATTTCTTGAACATCATGTTTTATGTCAACCATTATTTTCCTATATAATGGATACACTTTTTTGATGTATTGTTTCTCTGCCCTCACTACATTGCACAAATCATCGGTTAGAACGATTTTAAGCCGCAGTGCGAATTGTTGCGGTATGTATTCCAGCACATTATATGTAAATCGAAGGTGGAAAGGGGAGAAAGGAAAGGCAAGGGACTAGTGATGTTAGCTGCATCGAGATGTGACGCGGAATAAGCAGCGATGAGTGAAAATGTGTGCCGGGTTGGGGTCCGACCCTGGGATCTCCTGCTTGCTAACCATTCGCGTTCACCACTGTGCCACCTTGTGGCAGTGTTTATCGGGTTCGCGCGGAATACCTCGGCTCGCCTCGCTGCCGACCCACAGCCCCACTCAGCGCCACCTGATCGCAGTCCCCAGGCTGAGATTCCCGCAGAAGGTCGGACGCAGCTGTGCATCCGCACTGAAGGAGGATTCGTTGCCCATCTTGGCGAATCAGTTATGTGAATGCTCGGTGTCTGCGCTCTCGGACGTGTCTGAAAGAACAGAAACCACGCAATCATGTAATATTTCAGAAGAGTCGAATAAATTAGGTAACATTAAATATTATTCGTAAAATCTCTAGAACAATGGCTGGCAAGCTTACGAGGCTTCTGAGCTGCCGTACCCTTTTTAAGTCCTTTTGTGAGCTATGAAAAGAAACTAGGACGTAAGTAAGAACTCTTTAAAAAATCTTAGTATTATTTATTTCTGTAAACTTACATTCCTAGTAAATATGAAACAGTTAGCTCTAAGTTGTGAAGTAACGTGAGAAGTCATAATCTCAACCCTAATCGTTACTGTATTTGCAGTTTTAGTAGGAGACATTATCTCAGTTTTATTTTTGAAACTCTCATATTATGGATCTTCAGCTTCTAAAAATACAGTTTTGATTAATTCACCGTCTTTATATGGTTCCTTATTCTGTACAATAATACTTGAAACTAGGAACAGTACCTCAGTTCTTGCGTTATTCTTGGCCAATGGTTTTAAAAAGTTGATTGCTGAGCATTAGGTTCGGTTTCTAGCTGTTAAACAATTTTTTTCCTTAGAGCAGAGTCCAGTGGGAAAGACTTTTCAATCCATGAATGAACGGTTTTGAGGTGACTTTCTACGATCCCTTTCTTCCCAGTTGATGCTCCTGCATAACGCAGTAAAGCCTTACATCTGTCCTTTACCTGGGTAAAGAAGTAATTGGTTTTCCGTTCCGAAAGAAAGTGGTTAAATTGCCTTTTGCTTGAACACGCCATAGTTGGAAGAAACCCGGCGTAGTATGACTTGGTACATCAAACTATAACAAGGTAGTAAATGTCTGATATACACATGAGAAACGTAACATCCACAGCCTCACGCGTCTACACTCAGTGTTGTCGCTGACAGTGTAGTTTGTACGCTTGACTGACAATGACAGATGTGCTGGAGATGCAAGCAGTCGTTGTCTTGAGAGATGCCAGAGGTCAGTGGAGCAATCGGTGTCAGGATGCGTTTACACGCAGTACAGTGGCACCAACAACGGTCGTCAGACGTAGTCGCGAGGGGTGGGTCGCCGATAACATCGGCCGAGAGTGTCGTCACGGTGCGACAGATCTACCCTTTACATGTGTCTGTGTTATCGTAAATACAAACCTGGGAATGTGAACTGACAACCTAAATGTGCTACTGAGCTCAAAGCCACATCACTTACACGAAATACACTCCTGGAAATGGAAAAAAGAACACATTGACACCGGTGTGTCAGACCCACCATACTTGCTCCGGACACTGCGAGAGGGCTGTACAAGGAATGATCACACGCACGGCACAGCGGACACACCAGGAACCGCGGTGTTGGCCGTCGAATGGCGCTAGCTGCGCGGCATTTGTGCACCGCCGCCGTCAGTGTCAGCCAGTTTGCCGTGGCATACGGAGCTCCATCGCAGTCTTTAACACTGGTAGCATGCCGCGACAGCGTGGACGTGAACCGTATGTGCAGTTGACGGACTTTGAGCGAGGCGTATAGTGGCCATGTGGGAGGCCGGGTGGACGTACCGCCGAATTGCTCAACACGTGGGGCGTGAGGTCTCCACAGTACATCGATGTTGTCGCCAGTGGTAGGCGGAAGGTGCACGTGCCCGTCGACCAGGGACCGGACCGCAGCGACGCACGGATGCACGCCAAGACCGTAGGATCCTACGCAGTGCCGTAGGGGACCGCACCGCCACTTCCCAGCAAATTAGGGACACTGTTGCTCCTGGGGTATCGGCGAGGACCATTCGCAACCGTCTCCATGAAGCTGGGCTACGGTCCCGCACACCGTTAGGCCGTCTTCCGCTCACGCCCCATCGTGCAGCCCGCCTCCAGTGGTGTCGCGACAGGCGTGAATGGAGGGACGAATGGAGACGTGTCTTCAGCGATGAGAGTCGCTTCTGCCTTGGTGCCAATGATGGTCGTATGCGTGTTTGGCGCCGTGCAGGTGAGCGCCACAATCAGGACTGCATACGACCGAGGCACACAGGGCCAACACCCGGCATCATGGTGTGGGGAGCGATCTCCTACACTGGCCGTACACCACTGGTGATCGTCGAGGGGACACTGAATAGTGCACGGTACATCCAAACCGTCATCGAACCCATCGTTCTACCATTCCTAGACCGGCAAGGGAACTTGCTGTTCCAACAGGACAATGCACGTCCGCATGTATCCCGTGCCACCCAACGTGCTCTAGAAGGTGTAAGACAACTACCCTGGCCAGCAAGATCTCCGGATCTGTCCCCCATTGAGCATGTTTGGGACTGGATGAAGCGTCGTCTCACGCGGTCTGCACGTCCAGCACGAACGCTGGTCCAACTGAGGCGCCAGGTGGAAATGGCATGGCAAGCCGTTCCACAGGACTACATCCAGCATCTCTACGATCGTCTCCATGGGAGAATAGCAGCCTGCATTGCTGCGAAAGGTGGATATACACTGTACTAGTGCCGACATTGTGCATGCTCTGTTGCCTGTGTCTATGTGCCTGTGGTTCTGTCAGTGTGATCATGTGATGTATCTGACCCCAGGAATGTGTCAATAAAGTTTCCCCTTCCTGGGACAATGAATTCACGGTGTTCTTATTTCAATTTCCAGGAGTGTAGAAAAGAATCGTGTTCGTGTGAAAACCGATCTCATTCATAAGCAAATAAATAAGCAAACCCATGATTTCACGCTCAGTAGACTTGGTCAGTGCGAACTGTTTGAAAAAAAAAGTAACTACAAGAATTGGAACCTAAATATGCCAACTATTCATTCACAACCGATACAAAAGAGTTACACGTTTTCACCTGTTACTGTCCTTCAAAGTAGTCACCAGCGTTGTGTAGAATCCGTTGCCAGCGATGTGGGAAGCGTGGTATACCGTTAGCAGAGCCTGTTCTGTTGATGGTGCGAATGGAGCGGTCTACTGCCTGTCGAATGTCTGGAACGATTCTGATGCGAAAATGCCACGGTGTGGGTCCTTCATCTTCGGAATCAAATCAAAGCCACAAGGAAGCAAGTGCGGGGAGTATGGTGGATGGTACAGTACTTCCCAGTCCCATCGACCGAACAGAGCAGCCACAGCTTGCGCTGTATGCGCCCGCGCATTGTTGTGCAAGATGATGAATGGGTGGGTTGCGCAGAAAGTGTCGCCGCTTGTTTCGCAAAGCTGGTCGCAGGTGGTGCTCCAAAAACGAACAGTAATACTGTGCATTGACGGTCTGCCGTAGAGGAACGTAGTGCGTTAGGATAACACCGTCTCAGCCGTACACGAGAAATCACCATAATCTTAGACCGCTACATTCGCATCACCAACAGAATAGGCTCTGCTAACGGTATACTACGCCTTCCACATCGCTGGCAACAGGTTCTACACAAAACTGGTGGCTACTTTGAAGGATAGTAACAGGTGCAAACGTGTAACTCTTTTGTATCGGTTGTGAATAAAAAGTTGCCACTATTTAAGTTCCAACCCTCGTATATAAAAAACCAAACTGTAATGTCGACCTGTATAAGAATGTAAACTTCTGCATTGACATATGGCTCTGCTTAAATAAAGAAACTGACAGAACCTTCATTGCACAAAGGAAACGAAACAACCATGCCGGCCAATGTGGCCAAGAGGTTCTAGGCGCATCAGTTTGGAACCGCGCGACCGCTACGATCGCAGTTTCGAATCCTGCCTCGGGCATGGATGTGTGTGATGTCCTTAAGTTAGTTAGCTTTCAGTAGTTCTAAGTCTAGGGGACTTATGACCTCAGATGTTAAGTGCTCGGAGCCACTTGAAACGTGTTATGAATCACGTGTTATGAATCTTACCTGAAAATGAACTACTGGCAGAAACAGCAACACAGTAACACTCCGCAATAGCTAAGAAAATACTGCTAAAAACTAACTACGGTTGGTACAGGGAAACGGGGTTGATATCTTGACACAGAATGCCAATGAAACCCATGACTAAAAAAAAAAAAAAAAAAAAAAATTGGTTCAAATGGCTCTGAGCACTGTGGGACTTAATATCTGAGGTCATCAGTCCCCTAGAAGTCAGAACTACTTAAACCTGACTAACCTAAGGACATCACAAACATCCATTCCCGAGGCCGGATACGAACCTGCGACCGTAGCGGTTGCGCGGTTCCAGACTGAAGCGCCTAGAGCCGCTGGCCCACACCGGCCGGCAAACACATTTAAGTACTGAAATTTCAGTTAATAAGGAACTCATCAAAGAGAACAATTATAGACTCTAATATGAAAATTCATTTAATCTAATAAGATCAATCAATCAATAGAATAATTATCAAAAACTCGCTTGTGACGAAGGTGAAGTGGACCAACAATACAAGTCTACAAAAATAAAAATAAACCTTTTACCTCATCAAATAATACGTCCTTCTTCATTTTAAAACCTTTTCTATGCCCGTAGCTATCCAACCATTGTTGTGAGTCATCATTCGTCCTCGTAATAAATCTGCAACACACATAGTTCCAAAAGTGCGTCCATATATTACATACAAGGTACACTCCACGAACCCTGCCTGCTACACACCGCACCGTTTTGCTATCGCAGACACAGATACTGTTGCCTGACGACTGTTTCTCTGCCCACAATTCTTCAAATATATCATTTTCCTTTACAAATATTAACACACCCAATAACATCACCAAAAATAGCCATCTTACACTGTTCTACGTATGAAGTAGGTTAGATTTTAACCTCCAAGGCTGGGATAGATATCACAACGTCTCTGTGTTTGGAAACAAGTGCTGCAGTGAGGCGTTTGCTACTAAAAAGACGCCGAACGCATGTAAATGAGCAGTACCTGTCTCGAAAAAAACGTGGCGAGTACTGTACACTCTGTCCTCAGTTACTGGAATTACCAGACAAATTTTACGAATATATGACATGAAGGTGAAACTACCATGCCATGAAAGTTAAAATTGCTTCAACTTTGTGAAACCACCTTCCTTTTCTCACCAACGATTAGCGACAAAAGCTGCCATCATCTTTGAATCTAACATGCTATACTTGATATTTTTCATACTTATACTCCCGTATTACGAAAGTACATGCTTTCAGAGATATATTGCATTAAGGAAATCTCGGAGTGCGGTTTATTATGCTACAGTGACAGGATGTAAGACTTCGGTGTGTAAAGATGTTGCCAATGAAGTTATGACCACGTATAAGGTCTACAACTTTGCTTCCGCCGTTTTGCAATAGACGGCAGTAGCTGTAAGTGGGGTTCGTGTGGTTGGTCATAAGTGTAATACAATAAGCTTAGGCATCTGTAAACATAATGCCATAAAAATATTAGTCGATTTGTGATTGCATCATAAGGTTATTCTCGATTAAGTACGTCAACTTACATACCCATTTCGTGCCATTTGCGGGAAGTTTTAATTTTCTGCTTTAACATGAAGAAATCTGCGGCTGTGGCTCTTAAAATGCTGGGTTAAGACCAATGGTGAGGGAACTATTAGTGGGAGAACGTGCAGAGCATGTTTTCAACGCCTTAAGAACGGTGATTTTAAATTCGAAGACCTGCATGGCGGTGGAAGACAGAACGTTTTCGCAGCTACTGAAACGGACGAAGACAGTCACAGGGCATTATTATCGAAAGCAGTTGATGCGTTCGAGCCCAGCACTGAAACACAAAGGGCCACAATACAGCAATAGACACGTAAAGGTAATTTTCCGGCAGGTCAGTGCTCGATCCCATGTGGAAAAACCCGTCAAAATATACATGGAAACGTTGAAATGAGAAGTCCTATCCATCCTGCCGCATTCTCTATACGTTGCTCTCTCTGACTACCACCTTGTTTGGTCAGTGGCATACAGTCTGGCTCACCAGCACTTCCGATCAAAAGTGCAAAATTGAATCGTCTTGGATCCCCGCAAAAGATGCCCAGTTCTTCCGCCACGGGATTCGTATGCTATCCGAAAGATGAGAGAATATGGCCAGCGATGGGCAGTACTGTGAATCATAATTGTTTTGTAAGTTTTTCACAATAAAGCCCCGAACTTTGAGACAAGACGGCGGAAGCAAAGTTATAGACCTAGTAATTGTTATGTTACGTCGTGAAAGTAAAAGTTTGCGTTATACAGTATGATGCCCGGATAAAATTTGTGTGTGAGTAAGTAAGTATTACTTAATTAATGAAAGGTAGATCTGTGGTTTCACAGCAGCTCACTTTATTCCAAAAACGGTGAAAATTAATGCAGTACTGGCAGTATATTCAGATAATCAGTTTCAAGTATTGAAAATATCAATGATCTTTAAACACTTCCCTAGTGGATTTGAGAAAGGAAATAACAAGATTTCTGGTGGCCATATTACTTCACTAGCTTTTAATAAAGGAAATCAACTATGTAACACAGTCTTTTAGTGGAGCTGCTCAAACTATAGCTACAAAATTCGGCGTGTAATAAATTTAATATTTCGTAGTACTTGGGGTGCAAGAACGAAGTTATTAGTTAATAACAGACTTTGTTGTTGTTGTTGTCTTGGTCTCCAGTCCAGAGACTGGTTTGATGCAGCTCTCCATGCTACTCTGTTCTGTGCAAGCTTCTTCATCTCTCAGTACCTACTGAAACCTACATCCTTCTGTATCTGTTTAGGGTATTCATCTCTTGGTCTCCCCCTACGATTTTTACCCTCCATGCTGCCCTCCAATGCTAAATTTGTGATCCCTTGATGCCCTAGAACATGTCCTACCAACCGGTCCCTTCTTATTGTCAAGTTGTGCCGCAAACTCCTCTTCTCCCCGATTCTATTCAATAACTCCTCATTAGTTATGTGATCTACCCATCTAATCTTCAGCATTCTTCTGTAGCACCACATTTCAAAAGCTTCTATTCTCTTCTTGTCCAAACTATTTATCATCCATGCTTCACTTCCATACATGGATACACTCCATACAAATACTTTCAGAACGACTTTCTGACACTTAAATCTATACTCGAAGTTAACAAATTTCTCTTCTTCAGAAACCCTTTCCATGCCATTGCCAGTCTACATTTTATATCCTCTCTACTTCGACCATTATCAGTTATTTTGCTCCCCAAATAGCAACTACTTTAAGTGTCTCATTTCCTAATCTAATTGCCTCAGCATCACCCGACTTAATTCAACTACATTGCATTATCCTCGTTTTGCTTTTGTTGATGACCTCATATGTTAAGTCCCATAGTGATTAGAGCTATTTGAACCATTTTTGTTATTATCATTGGCAGTGTCTGTAGTTGTATAAACTTGTTGATAAGTATAACTGTTATACAGCAGATGCTATTAATTTCACACTCTCAAATTTATCTGAATCTAAACGTTTGTCAGCACCCAGAATGTACACTCACGAGCCGGTGGTTCACGATGGGAACCGTTCTACGTTGGAGGTCAATTTCCGACGTCAGAAATAAGTAACACTGGCAAAGATCACGCAACAGAATTCTTGGCATTTGGTCGCTGCCGATAAAATAATTCAACCTATTTATTTTGTGCCTGGGGGGGGGGGGGGGGTTACTGGAACTGTTGAAACCTGCCGAGTTTTGGGAGGCAATGAAGATGAAACTTTCTTGCAGATTAAAACTGTGTGCTGGACCGAGACTCAAACTCGGGACCTTTGCCTGTCGCGGGCATGTGCTATACCCAAGCACGACTCACGACCTGTCCTCACAGCTTCAATTCCACCAGTATCTCGTCTCCTATCTTCCAAACTTCACAGAAGGTGGGAGACGAGCTACTGGCGGAATTGAAGCTGTGAGGACCGGGCATGAGTCGTGCTTGGGTAGCTCAGATGGTAGAGCACCTGCCCACGAAAGGCAAAGGTCTCGAGTTCGAGTCTCGGTCCAACACACAGTTTTAATCTGCCAGGAAGTTTCATATCAGCGCACACTCCGGTGCAGAATGAGAATTTCATTTTGTAATCAGGATGAAGTATGCGGTAAATCGTCCAGGTGGACGTATTTGCTCCACAACAACGCCCCGGCTCCTCCACAGGACACAGCCACACATTCTTCTCGCCTGGGCTATCAAATTTTGCCTAGCATCCCTGCATTCTCCTCACCTCATACCCACTGACTCCTTCCTCTTGCGTAAAATGAACAAGCCATTCCGTGGCAGGCATTCCCAAAGTGACGACGAGGTCATTGTCGAAGCGGAGCATTTCATGAACAGCCCAAGTGCAGACTCTTACATCAAACGTCTGCACCAAGTTGTACACTGCTGGCCACCGTAAGTGCAACACCCTGAAGGAAGCATCCGAATCAAGTGAAATTTACACCATGGGTTTGCCGCGATGAGATATGCAACTGATTAGAATTTCAGCGCAGACGCACATCACGCGCGCCTGTGGCGCCACCTCATAGCGCCATTTAAGGCTTGGCGATTTCGACGAGTGTACGTTTGGCACGTGTGTTTACCTTGTGGTTGTTTCACATCAGTTATGCCTCGTAGACAACAGCGAACATCTTTTGATCAAGTATCCGAGTTCGACAGAGGAAGGATACTGGCTTACCGAGATTGTGGATTATCATACAGAGAAATCGCTAGTCGTGTTGGACGAAACCAAACAACTGTAATGCGGATATGTGACAGTTGGATGCAGGATGGTACGACGGACCGACGTGGTCGATCGCATTCACCTCGGTGCACCACTGCACGTGCTGATAGGCAAATTGTGCGCGTGGCAGTGGCGGATCGCTCAGTGACATCCCGAACCATAGCACAGCACATTGCGTCTGTAACGCATCATCCAGTGTCTGCGCGTACCATTCGACGCCGTTTACAGCAGAGTGGTCTGTCCGCAAGACGTCCATTGCTTCGTCTACCATTGACGCAGAACCACAGACGTCTCCGTCGCCAATGGTGTGATGACAGACGGATGTGGACGGCAGAATGGAATGACGCTGTCTTTACTGACGAGGCACGCTTCTGTCTGCAGCACCACGATGGTCGGATTCGAGTGTGGAGACACCGTGGAGAGAGGATGCTGAACAGCTGCATTATGCACCGGTACTTTAAATAGCCGACGCTACATATCCGAGGTGCTGGAGCCAGTTGTCCTTCCTTACCTTTAGGGCTCGGCCACAGCCATATTTCAACAGGATAATGCGCGACCACACGTGGCACGCATTGTCCAAAGGTTCTTCGTTAATAACCAGATTGAATTGCTTCCCTGGCCGGCTCGCTCTCCGGATCTTTCGCCGATAGGAAACATGTGGTCCATGGTTGCTCAACGAGTGACCCAGATTACATCCCCAGCTGCCACACCAGATGATCTTTGGCAACGTGTGGAAACTGCTTGGGCTGCTGTACCCCAGGAACACATCCAACGTCTCTTTGACTCAATGCCGAGACGTGTGGCAGCGGTGATCCCCAACAATGGCGGCTACTCTGGCTACTGATTCTGGCAGGAACCACATGTCACAGACGTCTGTAAACGTAATCATTTGATACTTGGTCAACATGTTATCTACAAAATAAATCTTGTTGTGCTACCTCTTGTCTTTCTTGGTGTTGCATTTACGGTGGCCAGCAGTGTACGTAGTTGGGAGAAATGTATCACGTCTTCATTATTTTCGAGGTGATAACTGCAGCTGCCCTTCACGAATACGGCTTGAGTGTAAGGCGTTACGTTTTTCAGGCTCAGTGTGAATCACCCAGTTGAGAGTATCGTGTGTTTACGAATGAAACGTGCCAGAGACAGGATGAGTGAGCCGGCGGTCTCGCAGACAGGCGGAGTGCCGCTGCTCGCCGCCTTTCCTCACAATGTAAATGGGAGGCATCCGGTAGTTTAGCGGCTCCATTGTGGCCACCGCCATCTCGCCCACGGCACGGGGACCGCGGCGCGCGTCTCGCACCGCCATTGTCCGCCCTGCGAGCGGCAGGCTGAAGGCCGCCTGCGGGCGCTGCGAGCCCGTGACGCGGTAAGTGGAGCACACCGGTCATCATGACCACTGGCATAAACCAGTCCGGGCGATAGCAGCGTCACCTGGCGAGGAACGACTGCTAATCACGCACACGCACCGTGCGTGTTGTATCAGTGAGCGTGCTGCCCTTGTGTGTTGAATGGGGAAGGTGCGCGATGTATCTGACAAAGGGGAGGCCACGACGAATGGAACGCGGATTTACTGAAAACTTCGTACACTCGTAGTACTCCATGAGGACAACAAAATGTGGAAGCAGTAGCGCGTACTTCTCAAGCGTTATTGAGAAAATCGCAAGATAATTTCGGTCGTCCAATATATATATATATGCGCGTGGCCATTTTAACCATGAACCGGCTGCAGCTGAATGGTGCCGGCACTGTAGCTCATCGTGTTCGCATTGCAGTTTATCGACTTTTGCAAGGCTTTTGCGCGCATCCGCTACGAGTACCTCCTACAGCTACTGCAGCGTTGTGGTTTCGAGCAACGGGTTATAAATGTCGTGCGACATTTCGTCACGGGCATTACAACCAGAATCAGCGTAAATGGACAGCTTACTCAACCCATCGAGGTCCATAGATGAGTGCCGCAGGGGAGCCCTCTCTCCATGATGTTATTTGTTTTATCGCTCGAGCCGCTGTTACGCTCTATCCGTGACAAACTTGCAGGCCTTTCGATCGCCGGGATGTCCTTCGTCGTTCGTGCTTACGCCGACGACGTCGGAGTATTATTGCGCAACGACGGAGACGTATCAACCCTGAGGACCGCGGTAGACGAGTACTGTCGTGCTTCCGGTGCTAAAATCAACGCCGGTAAATGCACCTTTGTCAACATTCGAGGATTCGACGCAGTTGATATACCTTGGGCGAGGCGTGTCGAAACCCACACCACTCTGGGGATGATTATCGACAAATACCCGCTAAAAATGAATGCAAAAAATTGGAAGCAGGTCACCAATAAAATGCAAGGTGCCATCTATGAAAACAATTGGCGGTCCGTTAACATTCTCCAACGCATACGACTCCTCAGCAGTTATATATTCAGTAAAGCGTACTATATGGCCCAACTATTTCCAGTCCCCAAGATGCAGGCCAAACACGTGATGAAACTCTCTAATAGATTTATCTGGCAAGGGCATCTGTTCAAAGTGAAATACACCACGCTGACGTCTTCCAGACAGGCCGGCGGACTAAACATGCCTGACATTAACCGAAAGTGTACTGCGTTATATATTAAACGAATCACCCATTTGTTGGACAAGGAACCTCTCAACGTAACCAGTTGGCTCTTCCGAACCTTACAACCCACCGATATGCATCCACCCACTGATGTACGTAAAATACATTACAAATTATGACATGTCAAGCAGTTTTTTCTTGAAGTAAGCTATATTGATGGACATTATTTCACGCAGGATTTACCGACAACGCACCTGTTATTAAAAAGATGGACATCTCCAATAGTCCGGAATCCCATTGAACTTAAATACCCGAGTGTTCATTGTAAGGCAGTTTGGGACAACATAAGTTTAACTGCCCACGCTGCTGAAGTGGCGTCCACATGGTATAAAGTGGTAAACGATGTTATACCCACTAATGAAAGGTTGCATAGAATCGGTTTAAGTGACAGTGATAAATGAGTCCGCTGTGGTCTGGTCGACACCTTACGCCATCGCTTCACTTGTAGCGGCCATCCCATTAGCGAACAAAATACACAACGAATAAGGGGTTATACCAGTTCCTAGCACTACTCCCGACTTCTCAATGGTGTTATTAACTTCATTATGACGTTTTCATTAATTTATGTTCCTGTGCATCTCTTGTTATCCGTTTGTGTGCTCCAAATGACTTTGAGTTTTGGACGGTTATGAATCAAATGACAGAACTGTCATTCCAGTTAAGACAATTATATATATATATATGTTTGCGTTTCGGTTCTATGTCTCTGTCTGGACTGAAGAGGCTAATGTCAGTTTACTATTTATGTTCAATTTTGTAAGCTTACAAATGGCACTATATTGAAATGTATTCTTCAGTCTATTGTAGGATACAATTCGTGTTGAATCAGTTCCAGCACTTCAATATTTAGTTTTTGTGCCTATGTACATATATGGTTGTTTTAATAAAGGAAAAAAAATTGTGTTCGGTCAGAGCGCTAGTTACCCTTTATAATAAAAAACTGAGCGAACAGATCATCGACAAACTGAATGGGTGTCATTGGACAGCCACCCTGAAGAAATTCAACGATCAATATAGAACAAAATGTTAATTTTTTAAAAAAAATAGTGTTAGGCGTTCAAGCCGCTGGATCGCTGGATCGAGTTGCGTTCGTCAGTTATTTTTATTTTCAACACAGTCATTTTCTTTATTATTTATATTACAACTGATATAATAGAGAAATTACGTGTAATCGGATGAAATTTTATTAAATTTACAATGTTATTTGGCAGTCTACTAATTTTTACTATCACAAATAATGTAATATTCATAACTATCGACTAGTAAACGGCCAAATGCATAAAGTCATACTAAAAATGTATGCTTGTCCGTGATTTGAGAAATCCCTTATACCTGGAAGGAGCCCGAAACGACTTGTTACCTCCAAGTTTTGACCGGCACAGACGGCTTTCGAAAGATGTACAGTTAATCGACGCTTTCGACATTACGAGTACAAGTTGCAGGATGGTATTTTTCGTAAAAACACGGAAACAGAAAGTTAAACGGCACCATCTCCATTGAATAAATGCTATGTTTCCGCATACGCAAGGTCTTTTGACGTTTTCTGTGGAAAAACAAACCTTGTTAACATTTTCAAAAACGTCTCTTTCAGACGATAGTTTGGAAGCAAACCATGCATAACGCAGTATTTAGTTAAAAATCGGCGCTGATAATTGGTTATGCAGTATCGGCTGTATTTTAATAGCGTCTTAAAAAGAAAACCATTTTGTTTTGCATTGTTCGCTGAATTTGTTCAGGGCGGACGTTCGATGACACCCGTTCAGTTTGTTCGTTCAGTTTTTTTTTTATTAGGAAGGGAAGCTAACGCTCTGACCGAGCACGTTGAGCCACCGTACCGTCACCACTCGGCTGCAGTCGCTTCATCGTTAAAATGGCCACGCACAGATATACGAGGGCGGTTCAGAAAGTAACCTCCGATTGGTCACAGTGCGGGTTGTGGGGGGAGTAGCGACGCCATCTGTGCGTTCACGCACTCAACAGGTCAGTCGGCATCAAGCCGTGGTCGATTGAACGTCGTACCTGCGCTACTTTAGTTTTTGTGGCAGTTTGAAATGTGTGCTGCAATAGAAAACCCCGCCAAATGTGAAGTGCGTGCTGTCATAAGGTTTTTTACAGCCAAAGGATATTCTGCAGCAGCTATTCATCGTGAGCTTTGTGCCGTGTACGGACCGAGAGTTATGAGTGAAGGAGTTGTCCGTGAATGGGTACGTTTATTTAAAAGTGGACGAGAAAACGTTCGTGATGAAGAGAGGAGTGGTAGACCATCATTGGTGACTGACGAACTCGTTCAGACAGTTGATGCAAAAGTTCGTGAAAATCGACGTTTCACAATGTCGGAGTTGTCTACTGGTTTTCCACAGATTTCTAAGACTCTCTTGTACGAGATAGTGACAGCAAGATTGGGTTACCGTAAGTTCTGTGCACGATGGGTGCCCAAAATTCTTACCGACCACCACAAAACTCAAAGAATGGCCTCTGCATTAGACTTTCTGTCACGTTATGAGGACGAAGGAGAACCATTGTTAAACAGAATCGTGACCGGTGACGAAACCTGGATTAAGTACGTGAACCCTGAGACAAAAGAACAGTCAAAGATCTGGGCACATTCAAATTCGCCTAACAAACCAAGAAAAGCCTCGCAAGGTTTTTCTGCCAGAAAACTGATGGCAACGGTGTTTTGGGATGCCAAAGGGGTGTTGTTGGTTGAATTCATAGAACGTGGTACGACCATTAATCAAGACGTGTACTGTGAAACAATAAAAAAGTTACGACGGGCTATACAGAACAAACGCCGTGGTATGCTGACTTCCGGTATCGTTTTTTTGCACGATAACGCCCGTCCTCACTCTGCTCGCAGAACAACGGCCCTTCTTGAGTCCTTCAAGTGGGACGTTATCAACCATCCACCTTACAGCCCAGACCTGGCGCCAAGTGATTATCACCTCTTCATGCATTTGAAGAAATGGCTCGGGTCACAGCGGTTTGATGACGACGAAGAGCTCAAAGATGCGGTCACAGGCTGGCTCCAGGCACAAGCGGGTGATTTTTATGCAGAAGGAATTTCAAAGCTTGTGAAGAGATACGATAAGTGCCTCAATCGCTATGGAGACTATCTAGAAAAATAGTGCAAAGATGTAGTTGTAAGATGTATATATTAAAATATTTTTATTTAACTTGGTGTATTTTTTTAAATCAACCGGAGGTTACTTTCTGAACGGCCCTCGTTTGTTCGACGACCGAAATTATCTTGCGATTTTCTCAGTAACGCTTGAGAAGTACGCGCTATTGCTTACGCATTTTGTTGTCCTCATGGAGTACTACGAGTGTACGAATTTTACAGTAAATCCGCGTTCCAAACGTCGTGGCCTCCCCTTGTGAGTTTGATCGACGGCAGATTGTGATGGCCCGGAGGCTCGGTACGAGAATTTTGGGAACTGCACGACTTATCGGGTGTCCTGTGAGTGCTGTGGTGAGCCTCTTCAACACGTGGCGAAAACAAAATGAAACCAAATGGAGACGTCGTGGTGTTTGGTGGCCAGCCCTAATTTCGAGACGTCGGACATCGTAGGAGGGAGGAGGGGTGGTAAACTAGGACAGGCGGTGAGCTGTGGTGGAACTGACTTCAATGCTGGGCACAGTATAAGTGCCTCTGAACACACAGTGCACCGAACACTCGTAACAATGGGCCTACGCAGCCGACAATCCATGTACGTGTCAATGCGGCCACGTGGTCCGAGGCAGCATGTGAAGGATTCCACAGCCCCTCCTGCTGGAGCTTCCTCGGACATGGATGTGTGTGTTGTTTTTAGCATAAGATAGTTTAAGTAGTGTGTACGTCTAGAGACTGATGACCTCAGCAGTTTGGTCCCTTAGGAATTCGCACACATTTAAATATTTATACGCCAATCTTAACACCGCAACATCTGCAACTACTGAATTGGGCACATAACCGTCGCCACTGGACGTTGACACATTGGCGGAACATTCCACGATCTGATGATTCCCGGTATCTTCTTCATCATGCCGATGGGAGGGCGCGAATCCGTCGTCTTGCAGGTGAACGGCTCTTTGACACGTGTAGTGTGGGATGGAGAAAAGCTGGCGGCTGCTCCATTATGCTCTGGGGAGTACTCATGTGGCCATCTGTGGAGCTCGTGCAAGGCACCACGACGAACAAGCAGCATCTTACACTGGTTGCAGATCACGTGCATCCCTTCGAGACTTCATGTTTCCCGATGGCAGTGTCATTTTTGTGGCATGTCACAAGTTCAGGAGTGTGATGGAGTGATTCCATGAACTATGTGGCTAGTTCCAGCTGATGTGCTGCCCCCCCCCCCCCGCCCCTCAACTAACCGGATCTGAACCTCGAGTTCGTTGTCCCCCTTCCCGGAATTCACGGGAATTAGGTGGCTCGTGTGTGCAGATGTGGTGCCAACTTCCTCCAGCGACGCACCAAGACCCTATTGCATCCGTGCCACGACGTGTCACCGCTGTTATCGGTGACGAAGGCTGACATACCGGCTATTAGCTAATTGATGTTCTGGTTGATCAGCATATGTAAGCGGAGCAGAGGCCAATGGGCAAGCATTGTAGCGACGACTAGGGCCGCCAGTGGGCAAAGCCACTGACATAAGCAGGTTCTTATGGTCCAGCACCTGGAAACGTGCATCTCTGAGTCAGCGACATTGGTCGGGTGTTCGCGTACAACTAACGAGAGGATCCGTTAAATGTGGTTCAAGGACGATGAAACCACGAGTAGGCGACAACGTGTTGGACGTTCATGCCCCTTCACAGGAAGTGGAGCTCGGAAGCTTGCCAGCTCTGCAAAGCACGAAAGGTGCCGCAATGTTTCAGATCTTCCGCCAGAGCACAGTGCTCTTGCAAGCGCGATTGTTTGGGACACACTCTGTTCAGTGCACACTGCAGAACATGATGTCTGTAGCAGAAGATTCTACGTATTACCGTGTCGATTCACAGACATCGTCAATTACGACTGCAGTTCGCACGGCATCAGCGAGACTGGACAGTGTAGCAATAGAAAAGTATCGCCTGGTCGGATGATTTATTCTTGTAATTTATCAGGCTTTCCTCGTGATCTGTTGACGTCTTTGAGGTGTCGGGTATTCTGACGTATATCAACGTCTTTCTTGCACGATATGTCGATAACGTAGCTCGTTGTCTCAATCACGTGCTACCTGACACTTCTCCAAGAGCGTTTTTCTTTTAATTTTTTCAGCACATTTCATTCCTTCTCCTGACGGGAGAAGGCGGGCTGTTCTAGGGCTTATCTGGTTGCCTTCATCAACCAGGGGTTGCAATTTCCATTTTACTTATTTAAAATTATTTTTCATATTTCTGACTACATGTTGTTATATCGTATTGACTGTCTTGAGATTTTACTCTTCTAATATTGAAAATAATTGTAATAAAAATAAAAATAAGAGAGAAAAGTTGGTTTTATAGTATTGAGTCTTTAACTGATTATCACCCATTGTGCTTGGTGGAGAACAGTCCATTTTTCCGTCATAATTACAATGTATGCTACTCCAAACCAACAATAGGCTTCTATTGTTGTAACTTTTTCGTCAACAATGGTTTCCATTGTTATCTCTCTACTACTGTTATACGGTTAAAGACTATTAACAGAAGTGGAGCTTTTTTGCAGAGTCTGATGGTTATTTCCATTTTTATTTTTGAGGCTGTATCTAATGTAACGAGCACAGTCATTTTCTGGCTTCTGCGTAATTTAATCCTGTGATATTGTTTGGTAGTTACGAAGGCGAAAATGGTTTATTACACTTTGTGACCTAGTGCATGAAAACTTGCTGTCCTCGTTTGAGGACACTGGGCGTTACCGTAGTAAATGTTAGGTTTTCGGTCTTTTCAGATTTCTTAACCAGGGTTCGCCATGTTTCTAAAGCTGCAGAAGAGACAGTAGAATATTTTCTGAAGAAATGGAAACAGACATAGTAGCTCTACCTCCAGAAGTAGATGAGCAGACTGATGAGGAATATATACAAGATGACTTTTTAGGAAATATACAGGGTGATTCACGAACATATGCAAATATTTTAATACGTTATTCTACAAGTAAAACTAAAGAGAGAAGTTCATATAAACATAGGTCCGTAAATGTTTAGTCACGAAGTAACGGTTTATAAAACATTTGTCTGGAAGCTTAGCAACTGAACTAAGATGAAGCCATCGCAAAAGTATCGCATGACTTAGAGAAGAAAGCTTCTTGTCTGTTGGATGAAAGGAAGGAAAGTTCTATGGTCTCACTCCTGTGCAGGTTTTTGAAGAATTCTTTTCAGAAGAAGTTGTAAGCAAGATTGTAGAGGAAACCGAAAAATACGCTAGAGAGTGTAAAAATAAACTTTTCAGTTTTACCTGATGAAATTCGTGTATTCGTCGGGTTTTTGATCTTCAGTGGCTGTCATAAACGGTTCAGTAAAAGAGATTGTTGGTCTGAGGATGATGATATCGGTGTTCAAGTAGTGAAAGATGCAATGAGTCGTAACAGGTATCTTAAACTGAAATCTGTAAAACATTTCAGTGTTAATAAAACGGCCAATGGAAAGAAGTGTGACAAATCTTAGCAGACACTCTGGTAAAATATTATCAAAAATGGGGACGCTTTCAGGAACATTTGGCAGTTGATGAAATGACTGTGAGATACTATGGACATCACCCTACAAATCAGTTTATCAGACTGAAGCAGATATGCTTTGCATATAAACTTTGGGCCTTATCTGGTACTGATAACTACTGTTACAATTTCTTACTGTATTGCGGAAAGGACCAGAACGATGAAAATTCAGATCTACCACTGAGTTCCATAGGGTTTTGAAAATGTTGTCCATTATTGAGAACATGAACAGTTCAAAAATGGTTCAAATGGCTCTGAGCACTATGGGACTTAACATCTGAGGTCATCAGTCCCCTAGAACTTAGAACTACTTAAACCTAACCTAAGGACATGACACACATCCATGCCCGAGGTTGGATTCGAACCTGCGACCGTAGCAGTTGGGCGGTTCCGGACTGAGCGCCTAGAACCGCGAGACCACCGCGGCCGGCCATGAACAGTTACAAAGTATTTTTTGACAATTACTTTACTAGTCATGACCTGCTCGTCCAACTGGATTCCGTGCAAGTGGAACTATAAGAGAAAGCAGACCAAGCAAGTGCTGGATAGAAGTAGGTTGAAAGTTTTATGTCCGCACAAAAGTACGGTACACTCAACAAGAGCACCATGCGTTGCTCAAGAAACATCAAAACGGTATGCAATGCGACAACAAGGGGTTTGCAGGCCGACACCACGAGACTAGGGATCAACAACCGACAAGCCGACTTCTGGTTACAGGTCCACTCCTGAGGACTCGGCAGCTTGGACAGGCCCCTTTTTATTGAATCGACAGCTTCGACAGCTCGATTTCTCAGTTCTTGAAGAGTAGCTGCCATTTGGGGTTGGGGGGTGGGGGGACAAAGACTGTCTTTTATGCAACTCCACAGAAAAAAACCGCGGGATGGTGCTGTTAAGATAACGCCGCATCTCAAGGTGAATGAGAGGCGGGGCCCCGTCACGCATAAAAATGACATCATTGGAACCTTCGTGGACTTAAGAAAACAGCCAATTTTTCAACATGTCCAGGAATGACATTGCTGCCACAGGTTCCTCGGCGAAAAACAAAAATGGACTGTTCTCAATTGAGGACAATGGGTGGTAATCGGTTAAAGACCCAATACTATACTACCCATTGTTCTTCTTTTGGATTGCATTAAAATTTTGGATGGTATGAAAATTGGAAATTTTCTCTCTTATTTTTATTTTTATTACAATTATTTTCAATACTAGAAGAGTAAAATCTCAAGATAGTCAATACGACATAATAGCATGTAGTCAGAAATATGGAACATAATTTTAAATAAGTAAAATGGAAATTGTAACCCCTGGTTGATGAAGGCAACCAGATAAGCCCTAGAACAGCCCGCCTTCTCCCCTCAGGAGAAGGAATGAAATGTGCTGAAAAAATTAAAAGAAAAACGCTCTTGGAGAAGTGTCAGGTAGCACTTGATTGAGACAACGAGCTACGTTATCGACATATCGTGCAAGAAAGACGTTGATATACGTCAGAATACCCGACACCACAAAGACGTCAACAGATCACGAGGAAAGCCTGATAAATTACAAGAATAAATCATCCGACCAGGCGATACTTTTCTATTGCTACACTGTCAAAAATGGTTCAAATGGCTCTGAGCACTATGGGACTTAACATCTATGGTCATCAGTCCCCTAGAACTTAGAACTACTTAAACCTAACTAACCAAAGGACAGCAAACAACACCCAGTCATCACGAGGCAGAGAAAATCCCTGACCCCGCCGGGAATCGAACCCGGGAACCCTGGCGTGGGAAGCGAGAACGCTACCGCACGACCACGAGCTGCGGACTGCTACACTGTCGAGTCTCGGTGATGCCGTGCCAGCTGCAGTCGTAATTGACTATGTCTTTGAATCGACAGGGTAATACGTAAGAGTCTTCTGCTACAGACATCATGTTCTGCAGTGTGCACTGAACAAAGTGTGTCCCAAACACTCGCGCTTGCAACAGCACTGTGCTCTGGCGGAAGATCATGGACATAAGCTTCTCAGTCTCGAGAATGTTTGTTATATTCGAACTGAGAATATGTTCAAGGATTCTGTAGCAAACCGAAGTTAGGGACATTGGTCTGTAATTTTGCGGTTACCTTCTTCTACCGTTCTTATATACTGCAGTCACCTGCGCTTTTTTCCACTCTCTTGAATCTTTGTGCTGGGCGAGGAATTCGCGATAAATGCCGTACAGTACCTTTTCCAAAACCGAATTGGGATTCCATTCGGACCTGATATTTATTTGCTTTCAAATTTCAGTTGTTTCTCTACACCAGGGATGCTTATTACTAAGTCGTACATACGGGAGTCTGTCCGATGGTCAAATGACGGTACGTTTTTACGTTTCTACTGCATGAACGATTTCCTGACCGTGAAATTTTAAACTTCGGCTTTCATTTTGCTGTCTTCAACCGCCACACGAGATGAGAGACCGGATGGAAGCCTTAGATTCGCTTGCGATTCTACATAGTTCCAGAATTTTCTCGGATTCGCTGCCAGATCTTTTGCTATGGTGTGACGGTGGTAGCTATTATATGCTTCGCGCATAGAACTATTGACGGGCGCACGAACAATTAAATTAACCTTTGCTTATCGTAATTCGTCCGTTCTCTTTTGTACCGTCAATTACTAGGAGCTATGACCTCTCTGACCGGAAATTACCAATCCATTCGCATAACTGAGACGGTATCCCATAAGTACGCAATTTGATTACAAGCCGCTTGTGAGGTATGGTGTCTAAGGCCTTCTCGAATCTAGAAATACTGAATAAATTTCAAATTCGTTGTCAATAGCACTCAACACGTAGTTTGGGTAAAGAGCTACATGTGTTTGATAAGAACGATGGCCGGCCACAGTGGCCGAACGGTTCTAGGCGCTTCAGTCCGGAAATGCCCTGTGCTACGGTCACAGGTTCGAATGCTGCCTCGGGCACGGATGTGTGTGATGTCCTTAGGTTAGGTAGGTTTAAGTAGTTCTAAGTCTCGGGGACTGATGACCTCAGATGTTAAATCCCATAGTGCTCAGAGCCATTTGAACCTTTCTTTGGGAACGATGTTTTCCAAATCCGTTTTGACTGTGTGCAAATAGGCATTTCTCTTCGGGGCAATTCATAATACTCGAACACAATATACACTCCTGGAAATGGAAAAAAGAACACATTGACACCGGTGTGTCAGACCCACCATACTTGCTCCGGACACTGCGAGAGGGCTGTACAAGCAATGATCACACGCACGGCACAGCGGACACACCAGGAACCGCGGTGTTGGCCGTCGAATGGCGCTAGCTGCGCAGCATTTGTGCACCGCCGCCGTCAGTGTCAGCCAGTTTGCCGTGGCATACGGAGCTCCATCGCAGTCTTTAACACTGGTAGCATGCCGCGACAGCGTGGACGTGAACCGTATGTGCAGTTGGCGGACTTTGAGCGAGGGCGTATAGTGGGCATGCGGGAGGCCGGGTGGACGTACCGCCGAATTGCTCAACACGTGGGGCGTGAGGTCTCCACAGTACATCGATGTTGTCGCCAGTGGTCGGCGGAAGGTGCACGTGCCCGTCGACCTGGGACCGGACCGCAGCGACGCACGGATGCACGCCAAGACCGTAGGATCCTACGCAGTGCCGTAGGGGACCGCACCGCCACTTCCCAGCAAATTAGGGACACTGTTGCTCCTGGGGTATCGGCGAGGACCATTCGCAACCGTCTCCATGAAGCTGGGCTACGGTCCCGCACACCGTTAGGCCGTCTTCCGCTCACGCCCCAACATCGTGCAGCCCGCCTCCAGTGGTGTCGCGACAGGCGTGAATGGAGGGACGAATGGAGACGTGTCGTCTTCAGCGATGAGAGTCGCTTCTGCCTTGGTGCCAATGATGGTCGTATGCGTGTTTGGCGCCGTGCAGGTGAGCGCCACAATCAGGACTGCATACGACCGAGGCACACAGGGCCAACACCCGACATCATGGTGTGGGGAGCGATCTCCTACACTGGCCGTACACCACTGGTGATCGTCGAGGGGACACTGAATAGTGCACGGTACATCCAAACCGTCATCGAACCCATCGTTCTACCATTCCTAGACCGGAAAGGGAACTTGCTGTTCCAACAGGACAATGAACGTCCGCATGTATCCCGTGCCACCCAACGTGCTCTAGAAGGTGTAAGTCAACTACCCTGGCCAGCAAGATCTCCGGATCTGTCCCCCATTGAGCATGTTTGGGACTGGATGAAGCGTCGTCTCACGCGGTCTGCACGTCCAGCACGAACGCTGGTCCAACTGAGGCGCCAGGTGGAAATGGCATGGCAAGCCGTTCCACAGGACTACATCCAGCATCTCTACGATCGTCTCCATGGGAGAATAGCAGCCTGCATTGCTGCGAAAGGTGGATATACACTGTACTAGTGCCGACATTGTGCATGCTCTGTTGCCTGTGTCTATGTGCCTGTGGTTCTGTCAGTGTGATCATGTGATGTATCTGACCCCAGGAATGTGTCAATAAAGTTTCCCCTTCCTGGGACAATGAATTCACGGTGTTCTTATTTCAATTTCCAGGAGTGTATGTTCCAAAATCCTGCTGCATATAAACGTTAATGATGTGGGCCTGTAATTTAGTGGATTACTCCTACTACTTTTCTTGAATATTGGTGTGACCTGTGCAATTTTCCAGTCTCTGGGCACGTATCTTTCTTCGAGCGGGTGGTTGTATATGATTGTGAAGTATGGAGCTATTCCAATGGCATACTCGGAATGGAGCCTGATTGGAATATAGTCTGGAGTGGGAGACTTGCTTTTATTAAGTGATTTAAGCTGCATCAGTAATCCGATGCTCTCTACTTCTAAGTCATTCATGTTGGCAACTGTTCTTGATTCGAATTCTGGAATATTTGTCTTCTTTGGTGAAGGACTTTCCGGAGGCTGTGTTTAGTAACTCCGCTTTAGCAGCACTCTCATCGATAGTATTTCTGGTGTTATTTTGCAGAGAAGCCATTGATTGTGTACTGCCGCTGCCTTAGTTTACGTAAGACCAGAATCTCTTTGGATTTTCTGTCAGGTTTCGAGACAATGGTTCGTTGTGGAAACTATTATAAGCATCTCGCATTGAAGTCCGCGTGAAATTTTGAGTTTCTGTAAAACATCGCCAATCTTGGCGACTTTGCATTCGTTGGAATTTGGCAAGCTTTTCCATTGTTTCTGCAACGGTGTTCTGGCTTGTTCTGAGTACCATGGGGAATCAGTTCCGTCTTTTGTTAATTTATTTGCTATAAATGTCTCAATTGCGGTCGATATGGTTTCTTTGAATTCAGACCACATCTCGCCTATAGCTACATCGTTTTGGAAGGAGTAGAGATTGTTTCTGTCTCAACATAATTTTTATATGCTTCTTTGAACAAATATATTTTTGTTTACTGTTGGTGGGTTTAGGAGCTATGGTATTCGGTCCCCCTAAGACAACCCTGTGTTCACGAATCCCTGTATCCGTTCTGATGCTCGTTATTAACTCAGGCTTATTTTTTGCTAAGAGGTCAAGTGTGTTTTCACAACCGTTTTCTATTCGAGTGGGCTCATGAACTAATTGCCGAACTAATTGTCAGAGAATGTGTTCAGCACAGTTTCGGATCATGTTTTATGCGTACTTCCGGATTTGAACGTGTGTTTTCGCCAACATATCGATAGAAAATTGAAGTCAGCAATAAATATAATTTTATTAGTCGGGTACATGTTTCAAATAAGACTCAAGTTTTCTTTGAACCTTTCAGCAATTGTATCAGCTGAGTTGGGAGGTCAATAAAAGGATACAATTATTATTTTATTCCGGTTGCCAAGAGTGTCCTCTATCCATACTAACTCAGGAATCATCTGCTTCAATTTCACTACAAAATAGAACTACGTCTAACAGCAACAAACACGCCACCACCAACTGTATTTAGCCTGTCCTTTCTGAACACCCTAGGACATCGGAAAAAATTTCGGCTGAACTTGTCTCCAGCTTTCAGTGCCTATAATGATTTGAGCATCAGTTCTTGGAGCTCTGGTACTTTCCCAACACAGCTACGAAAATTTACAACTGCTATATCTATGGTTCCTATATCGATGTTCTTCCTGTGTTCATGTACCCTTAGACACTGAAGGACTTTTTCCCTTGACCGCCTAACCTAAAAAACCGCCCAGTCCACGCCACACAGTCCCCGATACTTGTGTAAACACCTTATACGAATAATGGAGTCTTACCTGTTTAGCTACACCTGAAACCCCACCACCCTATGGCGCAAGTCGAGGAATCTGTCCTATTGACCATGCTGCAGATGGTGAACTCTGCTTGCCTCTTACAACCAAGACTTCCAGCCTTTTCCACTTCTGATAGCCACTCGAAACCAGAGACGATCTCTTCCGATCCAAACTGACACACGTCATTGTTACCAACGTGGGTCAGCACCTGCAGTTGCTGCTTCATGGCGTCCGGAAGCACCTGTTCCACGTCTGGAATGACTCCACCCACTATGCACATGGAGTGCACGTTGGCTTTATTTCCCACATTGGATGTCATGGCCCTAAGGGGCCTCATAAAACGCCTAATATGGGAGCTCTGTGACTGCCCAGTCGTTTCAGACTGAGACGTTTCCTCTGAAACAGCGCAAGCGACTGCATCTGGTTGAGAGACGTTGTCAGCTACAGACAGCGCCTGGAATCTGTTTGTCCGACTAATCAGGGAGGCCTTACGTTCGTCCCTCTGGGAGTCTTTCACTGCCTGTCACGCCCCGATCATGGGAGAGGGGCAAACTCAATGTGAGCAGTAATGGGCTGGCCGCTGGTGCAGACCGATCGGCGTACTCGTGCGTCGTGCTGGACGTGCGTTGGATCCCCACAGCTGTCTCGCAACACTCATGCCCATCCACTGCAGCTTCAGGCTATGTAACCGAAGCCAACAACGCCTGTAGCTGAGAACAAAGTGCCACCAACTCGGCTCGCATCCGCACACAGCAATAACGGTCCATATCCATACTAAAGACCGTGGATAACTACACTATACAGACAGACAAAGCACACACGCTTGGAACTAATGTAGACACAGACAAAAACACAAGAACTGTATTTAATAAATTAGATTAACACGCAGAAATCCAAAAGTTAATCTACCAAAGCACGTAAATGAAACTATACAATTCGCTCCTGGTTAGGAATTCGTAAAATCGGTTACTTCCCTGCTGCTGCTGTTTATCAGCGGACGGCTTCTGCCTGCCTGACCGACTATTGGCAACGAGCGTTCACTAATTTTCAAAACAAGCTAACAAACGTCTATCGACATACGCTACGAAACTCTGCTGTAAACATTCGTAGGTAAACTAGGTGGTACACTTCATTTCACTGATAGGATACCAGCAAAATGCAATCAGTCTGTAAAGGAGACTGCGTACAAAACATTACTGCAACCTGTCCTGATGTGTAGGGGGCACTGTACCAAATAGGACTGTCAAGAGGTAATGAATGTTTACAAGGTCTGTCTAAATGTATTAAATAAGTGCGATACAGAAGAATTACACAAGCTGAGACATTGTCGCGAATAAAACGGTGACCCGAATACAGAATACATTTCCTTTACTTTACGTCTATGGTCACAAACTTTTTGTCAACAGATTACCGGTTTCGATCTATATAACATAAGGACATTGTTTTTATAAAACAGATCTGAAGATGGTCATTATAGACAGAAACCGGTAATCTGTTGACAAAAAGTTTTTGACCATAGACGCAAAGTAATTTACAGAAGAATTATATTAATGCAGGAGAAATACATTTTTTTCTCAATCCCGAACATTGTTCGCAGCAATACCGTAAAAAACTATGCAACCACCATCGTATATCTGAAATAGCAATGATAAGAATACGATACAAGAAATTAGGACACTTAGGGAGACATAAGTAGGTAATCACTTGATAGCAGTAAATCGCAGAGCATTGACAAGTGGATCAGGTACTGGATGTAAATAAATGTAACGTATTGTATAAATCTGTGAAGATGTCCATTATTTTTTGGTTATGCTACTGGTAATACGACTCTGGAATCAGTGAGTACAGTATAACAAAAAAATGTCTCTGAGCGCTATGGGACTTAACATCTGAGGCCATCAGTCCCCTAGAACTTAGAACTACTTAAACCTAACCAACCTAAGGACATCACACACATTCATGCCCGGGGCAGGATTCAAACCTGTAGCGTCTAGAACCGCTCGGCCACTCCGGCGGGAACAGTATAACAGCTACGAGGAACTGTCCTGAGCATGCGTTTTTAATGGAGGACGTGTCCAGTACTAATATCCCCTAGTACATATCCATACACTTTTGATCAAATAGCATATTCATACTGCAGATCACACAGCGCCCTATCTGGCAGCTGCAGGGAACGGTGTGCTCATCTTGGGGTGAGATATACTCTACTCTAGTTGAAATCCAATATCTTGGAGTTACTGTACTAAGCAAAGGATAATTAAAGATGCCGCAGCAAGGTTTATTTCATCATTGTGCTAGAGAACTATTAATTAATCTACCTTCCCTCATATTCTCACGATTAAAAAAACTATCACTTTATTGGACGGGCATCCACAGCTAGGCTTTTCCGTGTTGAAGAATAACTGCTGCAGCGGTTCAAAAACCTTTAGTAACGCACGACCGGTTTCGTAGTTTAAGTCCATCATGAGGCACAAATCTGAATAATGAAAAAGGAAAGACACCATAAGCAATATTAGGCAAAAAACATATCACAGTGATGAAAAGTGTCCGCATTATGGTGGTCACACCACTTTCACCATCCGATCCCAACCCTTTCTTTAAAATTTGGGACATTTCGTAAAAAGCGATAGTCAAGGATTAAAACGCGGCAATGAAAATAGATACTGTATACAAATGGGATGAGAGAAAAGATTATAAAAAGCAGAGGAAAGAGTGATGTGGGCGGGGGGGGGGAGGGGGGGAGGGGGGCGGGCGAAGTATGCAGTAAACAGTACCTCAGCTGACGCCGTGCCGGGACGAAACGCTGCGACAGGTTATCAGAACATAGGCCCCGAGGGAAGCGACGCATGTGCGGAAGAGTAAATGGCTCAAATGGCTCTGAGCACTATGGGACTTAACATCTTAGGTCATCAGTCCCCTAGAACTTAGAACTAGTTAAACCTAACTAACCTAAGGACACCACACACATCCATGCCCGAGGCAGGATTCGAACCTGCGACCGTAGCAGTCCCGCGGTTCCTGACTGCAGCGCCTAGAACCGCACGGTCACCGCGGCCGGCGGAAGAGTAAATAACATCCGATAAACTTTAAGGAAACAGCTCGAAAGCGGGCGTACAAAAATAAACATATTAATAAAGACAGCCAATGCCAAGAGAATAACACATAGGGATAAAGGCCTACAACTTCTCGTAGGCCATTTATAAACATAACATTTAGAATGAAAAATCTTAAAAATTCTTAAAGTTCAAAAAAAAAATTTAAGAAAGTAGAATTGCCCTAATAAAGCCACCAATGAAGGGGAGACATTGAAAAGAGTCTATTGATTTAAGTGATCAAAATTAGCCAAAATGGATTTATGCCTTAACTCAGTTTGAAAATTAAGTGTTTGGTTTTTAAGGATATTCTTAACGCATAAGTTACATACAGTTCTTCCCAGATATTAAGAACGTTACCCTTGCGTTCCGTATGCAAAATTGTAACACCAGATGTAATACGAGAAACTGAGTAACACGTTTCTGGGAAATGTGGTCTCAAGGCAGGAATGGAACTTGAACCAGAAATACATTCCTGAAACTTAACTTCAAAGGACCTTCCAGTTTGGCCTATATACTTTGGTTGGTAATGATCACAAGTGATGCTGTAACTACCCGACGACTTATGAGGTTCGCGTTTCGTCTTCTTGCTGTGAAATGAAATGTCGAGTGGCTAGGGCCTCCAGTCGGGTAGACAGGTCGCTTGGTGCGGGACTTTTTAGTTGACGCCACTTCAGCCACTTCCGTGTTGATGGGGATGAGATGATGATGATGATGATGAGGAGGAGGAGGAGGAGGAGGAGGAGGACAACACAGCATCCAGTCCCTGAGCAGAGAAAATCTGTGACCCAGCCGGGAATTGAATGCGGGCCCCTTTGCATGGCATTTCGCCGCGCTGGCCCCTCAGCTATGTTTACAACAAAGCCCATTTTAAGTAGGAATGAAATATGCTGGGACAATAGCTTTTGTGGACAACTATACACCCGCTCTATTTGAAACCGTTCCATAGTACGGAATACTATGATAAGAAACGATCACAGGGCTATTCTCCCGCACGAGACAGGAGTAGTCCTACGTCTCTTTCGCTTTTTCTTTTTTAAAAGTCTCTTCTTCCTGTTCGGGAGAAAATCAGCTTGGTATCCATTAGAATATGCTATAAACTGGATGACCCTATATTTTCTTTCTTATGCTACTTTAGACAATCGGGTGTTACGTAATCCATGAAGCATTGACCTGAAAGCTGCCTTTTTATATCGTAGAAACCGGTTGTGACTTTAATAAAGGATTTACAACAGCTGCAGCGCTTTTAAATCAACATAAAAACTGTACCGGGCGTAGCGATCATAAAGGATATTGGGCCATGTACAGAGGTATATAGACAGTCATTTTTTATTCGATCTGTGCGTGAGAATGGAAGGCAGATCGACAATAACGATGGGATGTACCCCCATCACATATCCCCCCCCCCCCACCCCTTTGTACTGTACAGTGGCTGGTCGAATACGTGTTTAGGTGTAGGATGTTATCTATAGAAGGCCTGCCGCAGGGTGTAGCGATTTGCACGGGATTGACGAATAGGGCAGGGAACGACAGTTGGAGCTGAACATAAATAAAACTAATTCAATTAAACAGACAAAGAAACCTGCAGTTGTTCTATTACACTATTGACTGCAAATTAGTAAAAATAGTAGTAATCGTAAAATGTCTCGATGTAAACATCCAGAGCGATGTAAAGTGCAATGACTGCAAGAGAGGGCTTGCGCATCAAGGATGGTTTTACCACTTCAAAAACAGGAGGAGGTATGTTGTGTGCAATACATTAATTTATAAACATGGTACGTGTTCCATCTGTAAGGCACGCCCAGTATTAATGTCCACTAGTAGGTGTCTTGATGGTCTGGATCAGACGTCGGCTATGCTGTTAATGGAATGGCGGAAATCTGTGTCATGCATTCGATCTCATTTGGTACTTGGTCGACATGGACAGATTATTGGATTGCTGCGGTTTACTTGCGTTGTTGACGTCCTTGTTAATTCATTCTGATTAAACGAATACAGAACTAGACTAGTTTTCGATTGCACTATCGAATGGGCATGTAAACGTAATTTTATCTGTAGCAGGAAGGAATCAATGTTTTCCGTCGACACTGGGTGACGCGTTAAAGACGGGATGAAGACTGTTCTCTGATCTCTCCTACAGCTCTAGCATTATGGAATTTAAATCAGGGAAAGCTGTCTTCCTTAATTGGTATGTCAGTTCGAGGAGCCAAGTGATTAAATAATGTGAAAACGTAACAATAAATAGTATTGTGGTATAATACAAGATGATTCATCTACCCCTACCGCTGTCGTTTTATGCAATCCGCAATTCCATAAGTGGCCTCCATAAAACACACTCAAGATTTTCGTATTCTTTCGTTCCTGCAGAGAAAATGAGCGAGATGTTTTTGTAGATAATTTATAGTTAAATTTTGTACTGTGACGCGTTTCCGCTGATGGCCACGGTTTTCGATTTATTCAAGAAAAAAGTACAAGAGAAACCTTCAAACGCACATCCATCCTACACTCCTCCCTTACCAGTCAAGATTTCTCCTATGTTGTTCGTGGCACTCCCTCCTACCGCTGTACAAATATTTGCGACTGTACGAACTGTCCCTGATGGTTCAAATGGTTCAAATGGCTCTGAGCACTATGGGACTCAACTGCTGTGGTCATCAGTCCCCTAGAAAACTACTTAAACCTAACCTAAGGATTCGAACCTGCGACCGTAGCAGTCGCACGGGTCCGGACTGCGCGCCTAGAACCGCGAGACCACCGCGGCCGGCGAACTGTCCCTGACATTCGACATTTTGGTATCCACTGATTGGGCTGTTATGCTACCAGCGTAATCGGCAACTTCGTTAACATCATTAAGTGAAACGTGTCCGCGAGGGCAATGAACGAAAAACGACTTTGGTAAATGCTGCGCTGATACTAATTACTTCGACAGTTCGATCCAAATGTAACCCTCACAAGCAGATTAGTTTCGTAGTCAGAAGGCCTAACGAATACAATGAAATAATTGCTTATTTTATTCACAAAACTAACATTTACACAAGCGTCGATTTCACAGTTTGTAAGTACTCGACTAAGCCGACGGCGTAGAAAGGCAAGTCAATGAAGATCAAAGAAAGGTCGAATGTGGGAAGTAATTCACGCAGTTGCAAATATTTGTACAGTGGTAGCAGGAAGAGGGGAGACTCATGAACAATATTCTAGAAATCCTGATCGGAGGGGCCTAAGTGCGGGACTGGTGGTGTATTTCGTCACTTTGTTACGATCTTCTTGAATAATTCGAGAACTACGACATCTAAGTGAAAGCGTAGCACATTAAAATTAATCAATTACTTTAAATTTCCTACAAAGATTTGCTGTTCATTTTTTTCTGTGGAAGTAATAGTTTGCGCGTAGCGAGCGAGAGAATATGAAAATCTCACGTGTGGTATATGAAGGCCATTTTTAACACTGCGCGGTGCGTAAAACGACGGCGGTAGGGGTGCTGAATCACCCTGTATGAGACGTTACCTTGTATCTATACGTTAATAGAGGCATTTTAGGGTTATATAAAATGTAAGCAGTGCATTTGTTGATAAAATAATTTTTTTTTAATATGCTTAGGGAGAATAAAAGGTATGATGAAATGGCGAGGCAAAGCCTGGCTGGCAGGAGCATCCCGGCTACATGCAGTGTGCTATCGCAGTGAGACTGCCTGTTCATCATTACTCGTTTAAATATAGTACAGACGATGCAGAAACGGTTGCTTCACAGGTCTTGCTATACAGAGAATGTTAGAGACAAGTTACATATAAAAAGTTCTTAGAGTCTGTGTATTAAGACTGGTGGCTCTGGCCGGCCACTTCAGCAAGCTGTGGGCTGCATGCTGACTCAACATAGACGGGAGGGCGTGTGATGGTGGGGTGGTGCAGGAGCATACGCCTGTTTATGCACCTCCTTTGGCACAAAGTGCGAGCGGGCGAGTAGTGCAACAGTTGTAGGGAGCACAGCATGGTGGAGGTGTCAAGCTATTTTTGATCAGATAATGCAGTACACGATACTAGCAACTAGGATGGAAGCAGATTTGCACATGCGCTATGCTCATGTAAGTTTTGTAATTAAATGCGGTTTTGTTACATCATTATCTTGGAGTATTAGAATCCGTTTGAAACTGCTGCCTCAGGCTCCTGCTGTGAGTTCTCGAGCACAGACGTATCTATTCCCTAGCGACTGGTGCCAGTGGACATGTACGTAAACAATAAGCATTTGGCCAGTCCCCTTCACCCTCACGGCACTGTTAAAATCGTCTCAGAAGTGGTGGCTGCACCCTCAGATGCGCATCGGCTGTAAGAGCAACTGCTACGCGCTGCGGAAGCGGCGATGGGCAACTGACCCTGTAGAAAGTGGTGGTTATATGATAGGCGCAGAAGACGTCGGCTGCAGCTTCCCAATATGTCGCGAAATGGATAGTTGGAGAGGCCTTCCCTCATTTTGCTTGTTTTTAATAAAGTGCATAACCTATCATTTCAATTCTGTCCCCAATATTGGGAATTTGGCTTATTTAGCGATGTCTTCCATATGTGTATATAAGTGAGTGTGTATGTGTCTCTGTGTGTGTGTGTGTATAGAAACGCCCTGCTTGAATTTCCCACCATTATTTACAAGTTCACAGTAATGTCATGGGGTTAGACTCTTCGTCGACCTGATAATGACATGATTGTTTTTAACCACCAAACACGAAAAGACGACTTTCTTACAGGTTCAGATGGCTGTAAGAACTATGGGACTTAACATCTGAGGTCATCACTCCCCTAGACTTAGAACTACTTAAACCTAACTAACCTAACGACATCACACACATCCATGCCCACGGCAGGATTCGAACCTGTGACCGTAGCAGCAGTGCGGTTGCGGACTGAAGCGCCTAAAACCGCTCGGCCACAGCGTTCGGCTTTCTTACAGAAAAAAGCACACTTCTTACATAGTAAACATTGCACTGTGCTAATTGTTAATTTGTTAAAATATCATACTGTGCTAATTCTTTAATACTGGATATTGCTGTATTTGGTAAAATATTCAACTGTGCTAATTGTGTAATATCAGATATTGGCATATTTGTTAAAATATCATACTTTGCAAATTATTTAACATTTAAACTTTTGTGTCTATATCTGTCTTAGAATGATGATCTTGAAAATTTGAAGAAAATCGTTTCCATAACTATCAATTGCCCCAAAACTGTGGACAGTGTCATATGTTGGCATCCTTGCAGAAAACACCATTGTGCATGATTCTCCAACGCAAATTGCTAAGGCTAAATTGTTAATATTGTATCAAATGGCCTACTGCTGCTGTTAATTGGCTGACATATTGAAGACAAACGCTAAGTCCATGTCATGACTACTATACACTGAAAAATTGTGGGAGGAGGGGGCATCAAATTCCACCACTAGGATTGGACTATAGGAATAGGAAAGGGCAACCGCCATTTTTGGGTCATAAAATATGGTAACTAAGATTAGACTTGCATAAACATAACTTGGACTACTCAGAGAGAGGTGGTGGCCATGTTGTGTTATAAGTTATTGTCCTTAAGATCAGGTTAAAAACATTTGATCATGGAAGTTCCTAGTAGATCAAAAGTGTATGTCAGACTAACACTTGGGACCTATTTCCATACAGTAGGAAATACGAAGTATAAAGGACCAAGTGGTATTAAAGTTGTTGCTAGGACTAAAAGATGCTTAGAGTACAGTAATGTATTTGGCACTAAAGTTGAGTTAATTCCATTATGAGGTAGCACACAAACACGGCAGGCAGAATAGGAATGCTGACGGCTTGAACAGAAAGACTGGGATCATGTGAGTACTTAGCAAAAGCCTTGCCAAGTGGCAAGAAGTGCAGATAGCTGACACAGATTGCCAGTAGCTTGGAACACATACCCATTTCATGACACACAAGGGGCTATTGTGTCAGATGTCCAACTATGACCCACACACTGTTGTACCTGCAGCTTTTCCGGTCGGCGGATTACCGATGAGGGCCGGTGTGCCGGACAGTGTGGATGTGGTTTTTAGGCGGTTTTCCAATCCACTAGGTGAATACTGCGCTCGTACCCACGTCCCGCCTCAGTTACATGACTCTCAGACATCCTTTCCTGATGACACAGTGATCATCTCATTCTCAGAGAATGAAAATGTATGAAAGACTCCTCTTGGAAGGATAACACGAGAATAGCTCCGCCATTCTGGCCACAAACGACACAATCGTGCCCGATAGACTGCCGTGTCAATTATCTGGCGATAGCATGATTTGAATGCTGTATGGAGGAATATGTGGCTATGTTAGCAGACGCGGAGCCGCTGCTACTGAATCAAGTAGCTCCTCAACTGGAATCACGAGAGAGAGTGCATCCAGTTCCAGTCCTTCCACCACGTAAATATTCCTGGTAGTATTGGGAATCGGACCTGCGACCTCGGCACAGCAGCCATCTAAAGTGACCACTTAACTACTGAGGTGGATATAACATGAGACTGATTGTAACAGTGTGTGGTCGAGTTTATGATGAGTAGCTTTACTTTTCTCTGACATAAAGCTGATATTCAGGCTTAACAAGTTAGGTGGTAGGTTCTTAAGATGCATCATGATTCTAGCTCTAGCAAATACACTGACAGAAAAAATACCCAAGAAGCAGTTGTGCGAGGTAAACGAAATTTGGTTGGCGAGTTTCTATATCTGGAAGATGAAGTCTATCCAAATTTTGCGCCAGTCGATTAAGTGTGGAGTCGGTAGCGCCGCCGTAAGTGTGTAGACCAGGTTTGCTTCAAATACGTAACGGCCATGAGTGTTAGTTATCTTTGAGAATTGGCGTGGGCAAGAAGACCTTTAATACGACAAATATGCCTTTATGAGCAACTCACCAGGTTTGAATGAGGGCTACGAGATACTGGATGTTTCTTCTGCGATATTTCAGAAAGACTTGGCAGGAATGTAGTCACTGTATATTACTGCCGACAGTGGTGGTCACGAGAGATTATTTTCGCAAGAGTGGGCTCTGAATGGCCACATAGCACTACCAAGAGGGAAGCCACTGTGTTCGGTGTATGGCTCTAGCGCATCGTACTGCGCCTGCAGCAGCAATTCAAGCAGCAGTTGCCACCACTGTGACACAACCTACTGTCACAAATCAGTTGCTTCAAAGTTAACTCCGAGCCTACGTGGCTCAGCATTCATGTGCTGCGTACAGACTTGTCGACCCCGGAGTTACTGAGCTGGTAAGTGCTGCTGGTCCTTGGCATGCTTCAGCTACCACCAACGGGTGCTGCCGTCGAATGTTCTGTGTCCTAGGTAATGCGGATCTTGGCTTGATTGCCTGGATAGCAAGGATGGTAAAAACCTCTATAAAATACCCTCAGTCTCAGGGTGTGCAGCGCTCTGATGAGATGCATGGCTATTGAGGTGGAACCGTCATCAGCAGTTAACCCCTGGGGAACCTGCTTATTTGTATAGGCATACAGGGCTCTGTCACGGTGAAATTTCATTTTCCTAGCAGCTTGTGGGAGCGTAATGGATACTTGGAATTTTTTTTCGCATCCCAGTGAAAAGAGTGGGCCGTTGGTAGGTAACAACACCCAGTCAAACAAGAGGGCTTGTGCAGCCAGTCCTTCTGACTCAGTTCACACCAAAAGTATTGTCTCTAGTAACAGAAAGCATTCTGGTCATCACAAATGACTTTTTAGTAGAAAAGAAAAGAGTGTAATTTGAGAAGGTTTCGCTCTTCTAGAAACTAAGTGATTTAGAGGGAATTTATGGCTCCTTAAAGTCAGTAAAGCCACTAATCTACAAAAAGCTAAATGCTTTGGGAAGTATGCAATATGCACTGAACTGCACAGCACTTTGAATTACAGCAAAGGTGTCGTGAAATGCAGGGATATAGTGGACGTTTCCAAGGAGTAATTGCAATGTGATTGGGCTCCAGTAGGTACTGTCGACGTGCAAAAAATCATAAAGAGGGGGATAAAGTTCTTGTCAAATCCGATCCTTTAACGTGACAAAACTTCCTGAGCGCTTTAACGCAGGTTTCCTTCTTCTAAGTGCCCTGCCTTACTCAAATGCCAGTGCTTAGGGCACATAATTCTTGGATGTAAGGAAGAAGCCACTTGTGGCAAATGTGGTAAGGTCGCCCACAGAGGAGTCGCTTGATCTCTTTGAAATGTGTGAATTGCTCTAGGACTCACACTGTCTGAATTCGGGACTGCACCGTATATCTAGAAGAACGAATGGTACAAGAGCTTAAGGCTGCGAAGAGGATCCCTTATAAAGAGGCCAAAAAGGTATATAAAGTCATGCTGGTCCTAACATTTGCTACCTCATTTACTTCCTTTCTTAAACAGCCAGTGCAGAAACCTGACGTTGCTACACAAACGGATGTTCCTACTGTCAGCACTAGTGCCTTCGTTTGTCAATGCACTAGCGCTGCTAGAGTCGTTCCGAAGCCTATACCTGACCCCAGAACTTCAGAAAAGGCCGTGTTTGCCGACGCTGTCGAGCTCCCCTGCCCCTCCAAAGGTTTAGTCTGGTACTCCATCCAGTTTTACCACAATCACAGTCATGGTTGTGGCTCCGAAGCCTACCCAGGGACAAAATTTAAGGCAAGAAAAAAATGGTTCAAATGGCTCTGAGCACTACGGGACTTAACATCTATGGTCATCAGTCCCACAGAACTTAGAACTACTTAAACATAACTAACCTAAGGACAGCACACAACACCCAGTCATCACGAGGCAGAGACAATCCCTGACCCCGCCGGGAATCGAACCCGGGAACCCGGGCGCGGGGAGCGAGAACGCTACCGCACGACCACGAACTGCGGACTGAAGGCAAGACTCCATCACATATCTCATCGGGAAGTAAACAGTCCGACGATGTCGACGTCGTCCATTCTGACGTTCTCTCGATTCTACTTTAGGGGCGATGGACCTTGATGTCGAACTAGCGCAGCCATCTCGCCCCAAGACTGGGCTTCCACGCATCGTGGGCTCTTCTCCTCAGCAGAAAGTCAGGATAAAAGTGCTACCTGCTACCCCCGTGATAGATGGCTCTCATGTTACAGTGGAGCATTAATGGTTTCAGGACAGAGGTAGAGGAACTGAAAGTCCTAACACAGGCATACCCCCTGTACCTGTGTTTAAAAGAAACACATTTTAAGGCCAGAGACGCCCCTATGCTATGGGGCTGTACGCTTTACCGAAAGGATCACGTGAATGGGGACAGAGCTGAGGGAGGGGTTGATGTGTTTGTCAGTAACAGACACCACTCCTCTGTTCTGTCTTGGTTGGTAACTTAGAAGCAGTAGCCGTTCCGTTCATGTGGGTCAGAAGATCACTCTTTGCTCTCTGTACTTGCCTCCACAGGACGCAATAGACTCTGAGGCTCTCAGAGACCTTACTGAACAACTGCACCACCCATTTGTCCTACTGGGTGATTACAATTCCCATGATGTATTATGGGGCTCAAGCTTTACTTGCCTTAGATTGATTCTTGGAGAACCTCATAATGTCTCTGGAGCTGTGTATCCTCAATAAGGCAATCCATTTCTCGGCTGTTACATGGTCGTCTTTAGCCATTGACTACTCTTTCTGTTCTCCCACTCTTACAAACTCAGCTCAGTCGGAAGCAACTAATGATCTTCATTCCAGCTACCACTTCCCACTGTGATGCACCTACTTGATGGAGGTTTACCATGAACAAAAGCCACAGAAATGGATGGTCAGCATGGCTAATTGGACGATTTTCAGCCAGCTGGCTGTGTCTGAACATCGTGGTAGCATCCAGGAATGGGTGGATCATATCACACGAATGATCCATCATGCCGCTTGCTTATCCATCCCAAAGTCCTCAGATCATATTAGGACGCAGTCTGTTCCTTGGTGGACTGATGGGTGCCACTCAGCAATCTGGGATAGGCTTGCGGCTCTTTGATTAAGTACTGCCCAATGGCAAACCATCTTGCAGCGAAATTTCAGGTCATGAGGCTCGACGCGTAATGAAAACAAGAAAAGCTCATGGCAAGCGTTGCTGGACTCCATCAACCATTCCATTTGTTCTAGAAGGACATGGGAAGCCATCAGGAGGATTTCTGTTACACACAGTAGCCTACTCATAGCAGCAGTGCTGAAACAAGGGTGTCTCCAAATAACACCCAGAACATCGCTCAGACGATGGCAGCGACTACTGGAGATGCCAGCCAGCATCCAGCGTTTCGTCACTGCAGAGACGGGAAAGTTGAAGTCCAATAGTTCTGAGTCCTACAACTCCTCTTCCTTCAGATGGGCGCTGGAATCAGCATTGTCTGAGACTCGTGACACTGCGCATGGTCAAGACCAAATCTGCTACGGCACCGTCAAAGGAAAACCTACTCGAATACTTTATCTTATATGGCAGAGAGCCAACCTCTTCAACTCGTGGAGGGAGACAATTCTGATACCTCTTCGCAAATCAGGAAAGAAGCCCACATGTCCCAGCAGTTACCAGAGTGTCGCTTTAATGAGTTGTGTAGGAAACACCCTGGAGCGCATAGATAACCGTCACCTGGCCTGATTGTTAGAAAACATGCAACTGCTACGCGCCGTCTGGTTGGTTGTTAGAGACCAACCAACTCCTTAGCCTATCTCAGTGCAGATTCTGCAGATTTTGGTCCACTGTGGAAAACCTGACACTACCAGTGGCGGCTGTTCAGCAGGATTTCCTACGTAAACAGCAGCATCTCTGTATATTCTTCGATACCACTAAGGCAAACGATACTGCCTGGAGACACAATATTCTCTTGTGACTCCATGAATGGGGCTTTCGCGGCCAGCTCCCCATTTTCGTATGGTCTTTCCCGCCTAAGCGCTAAGGTGGTGATGTACTGTTGGATCACTTCGAGCAGGAGAATTGTGTTCCTCAGGACAGTGTTTTATATCCTCTTTGCCATAGCCGTAAGGAGTATCATGTCTATGGTATAGAGCGCTGCACAGGGCTCCTCATTTGTGGACGATTTTGCTGTTTTCTGTCACTTCTCCAGCGTAACAACAGCGACCCATCGGCTGGAACTTACAGTGCAGCTGCACAGACAGGTTTTCAGTTTTCTGCAGATAAGCGTGCGTGAGTTAATTTTAATCGTTCTCGTCGTATTTTTAGTTTACCTGACTTACGTATGAAGGACACCATTCTACATTTTAAACACGCACTGAGGTTTTTGGGCCTCAGTTTTTACTCAAAATTATCTTACTACACCTCAGAGGCCCAGAAGGTGATAAACATCATGAAATGCCTTAGCCAGAAGTCTTACGTAGCGGACAGGGAGTGTTTTCTCCAGTCTTACGCAGCTTTTGTGCATTCACGGCGCTAGTATGGATGCAGTGCATTGGTCAGCGAGGCCTTGTTACCTTGACACTTAAAGGCCCAACTCCATACACAGTCTGTGTGCTGAGGCCACCATCTGGTGGCAACTCCTCATGGTGAGTCAGACATGTGACTTCCTCACAGTTCCGACTGCACCCACATACCATACTGTTGCTCATTAGCCTCTGGAATGCTTTTTATCAAATTGTCCAGTAGCAAAAATACCATTTGGGACCTGCCTGCAGTGTGCACCGGAGTCACTTGGTGTGGAGCATGTACAACCTCAAATCCAGGGTTTTAACCGCCTGCCACCACGGTTACTGCAGTGGCTAAATGTAATTTTAGATTTGGCGCTTCTGTTTTTAATGCGATTTTTTTTGACATTTTAAATGAGCGCCACAACTATGTAGCTGTCTTTACAGATGAGGTATAAACAGAGTGACTCCGTTGCTTTTTCTGCTCGTTTCACAGATCGTTTCCTCAAGGTCTGACTGGAAAGGTCTTCGATGCGGAATTTTATGCGGCCTTGCGGGTACTGGAGTAGATGAGACATTCTTCATGTCATAAATTCCTTGCGTGTTTCGATTCTCTGAGTGCTCTTCACTCTCTACAACGTTTGTAGCCAGCAAATAAAGTAGTTCAGAATATGCATGTCGCCCTTCTCCAAGTACAACGACTTGGGAAGGAATTGTCTTCTTGCTTGGTACTAAGGGGGACGAAAGGGTGGATCTATCAGACAAGAAGGCGTGTCGTCATCTTCAGTTATTTCAGTGTGTCATCTCACTGTATCCTTTAGCCTCGCTGTTGAGAATCAGAGTCTTGCGTCGGTGGAAGGATGCGTGGCTGGATGCGACAGTCAACAAACCGTCTAGTAAAGCTCACAACGCAGCCATGGTATATGTCCTTCCAGCCACATCGATGGATCGAGGTTTTCTTACTAGTCTTCGCATAGGCCACAGTGCTATGTCACAGGGCTCTTGCATATGTGGTGCTTGTGGCGTACAGCTCACTGTGCACGATATTTTATTGGACTGTGATTTAGTTTTCTATCACGGCGACGTGGAGGATTTGGCAACGGATCTGCCTTGTATTTTAGGTAACCTCCAAACGAATATGGTTAGAGTTTTAAAGTTTTCTGAATTGTCGAACATATTTCGCAACATTTTAGAGAGATATTTTTAATGTGTTAACAGGGAGACTGGAACACCCACGTTATATGCAGGTGGTCAACTAGTGGCGTTTCTCTGCACCTTTCTTGCAATTCCTCTGTCGTTTTACCTGTATTCTTATCTCATGTACAGCACCTTTTACTGTTGTGTGTGAGATAGGGTTATTATGTGGTCAGTTCGAGTGAAGTGTAAGTGAGAGGATGAGCATCATCTTACAGTTTCCTCGTCGCTGTATTATAACATTTTTGTCCACATTCGTTTCTTTTAACGTGCGTTGGGGTGCTGATAACCTCACCGTTGCGCGCCCGTAGGCTCCAAATACGTACGAGCCAGACGCCCTGTGGTGTGCAACCACTGACCCCAAACCGCCGCCATCTGCGACTTCAGTGGTGTCAAGCGAGAGCATTGGAAGGCGTAGTGGAGGTTAGTTTTCTGATGAAAGCCGCTTCTGGCTCGGTGCTAGAGATGGCCGTGTATTCGTTAGAAGCAGGCCAGGTAAGAGCCAGCAACCAACCTGTGTGCGTGACAGACGCACCGGACCTAGCTCTGGAGTTACAGTCTGGGGTGCGATTTCGTATGAGAGCAGGATCCCACGTACGCCTGTCTGGTGATTCGATCAGTTGTGCTCCCACCCATAAACAGCACTCGAGTGAGTGTTTACCAACAGGACAATGCTCGCTCACATATCGCTGTAGTAATCCAACAAGTTTAAATGCGAACATTTTAGGTTAGGTTTTACCGTGACTGTTATTGACATTAAATGAAACAACAAGTTTACTGTTACCAGCCACCGTTTTATTTATTTTCACGACGCGTTTCAAAGGTTTAAACCTCCATCATCGGGTGGATTTACATTAGCTACTATGATGACATTTGTGTGTGTGTTGTGTTACGATTTTTTGGATGAACTTGTGTCACTGCCTAGTAGAGAAACAAGACACTATTTCAAAACGTGGTTTTGGATTTCTTCTGACACAAAGTTAAACTGATATCTAATGGTAACCATAAAATAAGTAAAATAGAGTACCTCCAGTGGTCACAGGTTCCTTTCACTGTCGTAACACATAACATGTATACTGTCACATTTGTAAACAAATATGGCGTCTGGAATCTGCTGGGTGCAAGATTCGTATATAAGAAGAGAAGACATAATCGCAAAGTACAAAGAATACACACGTAAGAGCATTATTACAGAATAATTATTTGAAGCATTTGGAGGTGTTTGTTTTAGGGTGTCCAATATATGTGTGTGTATTTCAGGTGGCATATAAATCCGATTTTGACAAGTTAAAACAGCTTAACCTTAGTACTCGTTCATAGAATCAGCTGAAATGCTAAAATGGCTTAAACTTCATTCTTGTTAACAACAATCAGGTGAAACGTTACAGACTTTAAGTACAATAATCATATTGACTACAAAATTAAAATTATGCATAGATGACAATATTTGATTGGGATTAATAGACAGATGTGAGAGGCTGGAGGCTGGAGGCAGAAGGAGAGGAAGAGAGAGAGAAAGTGTGTGTGTGTGTGTGTGTGTGTGTTTGTGTGTGAGATAGAGAGAGAGAGAGAGGGAGGGAGAGAGAGGAGGTGGAAAGAGTGATTGTATGAGAGCAAACTTTACATGGAAAGGGATCTTAAGATTACATATTAAATGTATTAGCTGCCTTAGTTCTGGATTTCTTCTGACAAAAAATTAAACTGATATCTAATGGTAAACATAAAATAAGTAAAATAGAGTACTTACAGTGATCACAGATTCCTTTCGCTGTCGTAATACATCACATGTATGCTGTCACATTTGTAAACAAATATGGCGTCTGGAATCTGCTGGGTGCAATTGTTCTGAAATAGTGTCTTGTTTCTCCACTAGGCAGTCCAACAAGTTCCTCCAAAAAATCGTAACACAACACACACACAAATGTCATACTAGCTAATGTAAATACATCCGATGATGGCGGTTTAAACCTTTGAAACGCGTCGTGAAAATAAATAAGACGGTGACTGGTAAGAGTAAACTTGTTGTTACATTTAATCCAACAAGCTCTACAGAGCGTCCACATGTTGCTTTGGCCTGCCCGTTCACCAGACCTGCCTGCAATCGAGCACACATGGGATAACATTGCACGAGAACTCCAGCGCCAGCATCAGCCGTCCCGGTATTGACCGACAAAGTGCGACAAGCGTGGAACTCCATCCCACAAACGGACATCCGGCATCTGTACGACATAATGCATGTACGTCTGCATGCTCGCATTCAACATTCTCGCGGTTCCACCGGTTACTAATATAGCAGAATTTCACATTTGGAATGGCTTTTCTCGCGCTTACATTAACTTGTGAACTCGCAACGTAATCACTTAAATATGTTATCCAGTCAAATTTATTCGCGAAATTTCGTTACTCTACCTTAACTACACTACTGGCCATTAAAATTGCTACACCACGAAGATGACGTGCTACAAACGCGAAATTTAACCCACAAGAAGAAGATGCTGTGATGTGCAAATGATTAGCTTTTCCCAGCATTCACACAACGTTGGCGCCGGTTGCGACACCTACAACCTGCTGACATGAGGGAAGTTTCCAACCGATTTCTCATACACAAACAGTAGTTGACCGGCGTTGCCTGGTGAAACGTTGTTGTGATGCCTCGTGTAAGAAGGAGAAATGCGTACCATCACGTTTACGACTTTGATAAAGGTCGGATTGTTGCCTATCGCGATTGCGGTTTATCGTATCGCGACATTGCTGCTCGCGTTGGTCGAGATCCAATGACTGTTAGCAGAATACGGAATCGGTGGGTGCAGGAGGGTAATACGGAACGGCCTCGTATCACTAGTAGTCGAGATGACAGGCATCTTATCCGTGTGGCTGTAACGGATCGTGCAGTCACGTCTCGAGCCCTGGGTCAACAGATGGGCACGTTTGCAAGATAACTACCATCTGCACGAACAGTTCGACGACGTTTGCAGCAGCATGGACTATCAGCTCGAAGACCATGGCTGCGGTAACCCTTGACGCTGCATCTCTGACAGGAGCGCCTGCGATGGTGTAATCAACGACGAACGGCAACGGCAACGGCACGAATGGCAAAACGTCGTTTTTTTTCGGATGAATCCAGGTTCTGTTTACAGCATAATGATGGTCGCATCCGTGTTTGGCGACAACGCGGTGAACGCACATTGGATGTGTGTATTCGTCATCACCATACTGGCGTATGACCCAGCGTGATGGTATGGGGTGCCATTGGTTACACGTCTCGTTCGCCTCTTGTTCGCATTGACGGCACTATGAACAGTGGAAGTTACATTTCAGATGTGTTACGATCCGTGGCTCTACTCTTCATTCGATCCCTGCGAAACCCTACATTTCAGCAGGATAATGTACGACCGCATGTTGCCGGTCCTGTACGAGCCTTTCTGGATACAGAAAATGTTCGTCTGCTGCCCTATCCAACACATTCTCCAGATCTCTCACCAATTGAAAACGTCTGGTCAATGGTGGCCGAGCAACTGGCTCATCACAATACGCCAGTCACTACTCTTGGTGAACTGTGGTATCGTGTTGAAGCTGCATGGGCAGCTGTACCTGTACACACCATCCAAGCTCTGTTTGACTCAATACCCAGGCGTATCAAGGCCGTTATTAGGGTCAGAGGTGGTTGTTCTGGGTACTGATTTCTGAGGATCTATGCACCCAAATTGCGTGAAAATGTGATCACATGTCAGTTCATTATATATTTGTCCAATGAATACCCGTTTATCATTTGCATTTCTTCTTGATGTAGCAATTTTAATAGCCAATAGTGTATAATATTTGTCACGTTTACAACTTGTATCATACAATATAAATTAGGTAATGAGAGTGCATGTTCAGTTTCTAGCAGCATTAAATAGTTAAAGTACAAACAAGGTGAAAGGGTACAGTACCGCCCGACATTGAAAATACGTACAACATACTTCATTATTTTTGTCAGAACAACACATTTTTTTTCTAATAATAACTCAATTTCAATTAATACAGCGAAGCCGGATACGAGTGTAGGAAAGAATGACAATTTATTTATTTAATTGAACACATGTGCACTCCCACAAAATAAATCCCTACATCTAGTTTGGTGAGATCTGTGAAATGAACGAATGTATGGTCGTCTGCTAACTGCAGATAGTGAATGTGAATATATGATCATCTTTGAGACGATCCTTTGGCCACCTTTGGTGGGACCAAAGAGATGAAATTTACCTGAGCTTTGAGTGCCTGGAATGTGGCTGACCAATACGGTAGCAAGGTGCTCCCCCACTTTGGCAGAGGTGCGAGAGGACCTGAAGAACGGCCATGTTTCAGCACTCTGCCACTGGATCTTGTGCTGTTAAGACCTGTCTTAGTTGTGCTCCGTAAAGACAAAAGAGAGGAGACATGGTATGCATGTGGAATATTTAAGAGTAGTTTGAAATAATAATTTCTCTATTTCAGGAACTTTTGTGGGGAGAATTAAATGTCAGGCAGGTAATATTAATGGGATCGTAGTAATCTTCGGAAGTGACCAACGGTCACAATGAAACCACGTGTAGCAATAAGTTGAAATACTTCCGTGTGCTTAAGTTAAGCTGAATTACTAGCGTGTGTACTATAAGTTGAAATATTTAAGAAATAGCGTGTGCAGGACTTGAAATTAGAGGCGAGTACTTCCACGTGAGTCTCAATCTATGTATGAGACAAAGGATAAAGAGAAGTACTCGTCCATGGTATCAGTTGAGGACTCGTGTGTGTGATGAATATGTTCTTAATATTACTTTGCGAGATATGTTTCCGTGTGACGCTTGATTCAACTATAACACTCTGAGAGAGAAACAAGGTGAGTCAGCCGTCTATCCAGCAACGCCACTTGGCTTGCTTTGCACAGGAAGACGTTCATATATCTCCAGAGTTCATAGTAGGAAAGTAGAATTACGAAGTGGGGCAGTGTCGTGTGAAACTGGGATAAATATTAATTGAAGTGGGAAAGCTGAAAGTGATAATGTTGTGACTATTCCCTGTGTTGTATTTCATGTTGTAGTGTGGTGTATGTCATGTAATTTAAGAATGTGCGGTTTGCATGGGAGAGTAGCAAGGTAGTTTCAGAGGTAGTGGGTTATGCGTGTTCCTTTTGTACTGCTCGGTCTGGAGGAAAGTTTCGTGATGATGATTGTGAGAGTCGAAGTGTGAGAAATAATAAAAGATCCACCATCCTATCCAGAAAGTGCTCTGTAGCGTTAAATAATTACGAGACCATAAGATAGAGATTCACCAATGTAAAGCCATGCCCACTGGGCGGAATTTCTCATGTGTTATTGTTGTAGGTTATAGAATTTGTGTGTTTAGGTTACAGAATTTATCGGAATAAATAAGATAGTGAAAAGAAAAAGATTGGTGGCCTTTTCCTTCGAATTGTATGTTGTCATGATATCCAGAAATTATAATGTGTGCGCCACTCATATTCAGTGCGATGACCACGTGTTGATAAAAGCCGTTAAATAAAAAAAAAAAAGAAAATGTGGTATTGCCAGTGCGTAGTGAACAGTCAGAGTTCTGTAAATTACTGATAGTCAGATGTGCGTTTCCGCTGCGTAATATTCATACAGAAGGATAATTTGTAACTTAATTGTGAGTACTAGAGTTCATGTTACTCGATAAATAAGAATGAATCCACTCGCTTGGCAGACCACTCATCTTGCAGGCCTGACTGCTTGATGCCACAGTATGAGCAAGGCATGTGGGTGCCTCTCATAATTTCGACCCTGCCAGGATTTTGCTGTTAGGGTTTGCTGTTAAGATTTTTTTTTATTTGATGGAATATATTGTGATAGCGCTAAGAAGTAATTTTTTTTTTTTGCAATTTCCTTCTGGATTGGTGAGGATCTTTTATTTTTTTATGTAATTAATTGCTGTCTTCCAAGGCTGGAAGATCGTTGCATAATTTCTTTTGCGTAATGTCCGTAGCAACTAGGTCGCAGTTGAAAAGTGTAGTCACCATGGAGAATAGTGGTTCTGGGGTGAACGTAGCAGTGCAGCAGGAAGTACGTGTCGACCTTGGGTTAATGACCGAGAACGGCAAACACTCGGAAGGGGCTAAATTGTTGAGCGGACCGCGGCTAGGTGATCCTGTAAGCGGCGGGCTTTGTCCACAATCGGGGGCTTTTCCCGACGACGCGGGCGAGCCGGGACTAGGTCAGGTATGCAGTGCAAGTGCAGCTACCCTTAGCGAAGCTACGGTTTCTCAGGCGAACGAAGTAAGCGCGTCGAAAGTAGCAAATGACAATGTGCTACTGCAGTTTTTACAGAGGATGGATAGAGATAATAAGGAAATATTGGAAGCGATGGATAAAGATAATAAGGAAAGAGATAGGGAGACTAAGGAAATATTGGAAGCGATGGATAAAGATAGTAAGGAAAGATTGGAGGCAATGGATAAGGGAAACAAAGAGGCAATGTGGAAGCTACACACAGTTATCAGTGAGCGTCTGTCCACAGTTCATAATCGGTTAGTTGAGGCAGAAAAAAATCTGGATGCGTTGAAGCAAGTATGTGATGCCGTGAAAGAAAAAGCCAATAATTTGGAGGTACGAATAAGTGAAATAGAGAGTGATATTACAGAACGTAGGGACGTGTTGCCGGATGAGAGAATCAAAGAGATAGTGGAGGACTTACTTGCAGATAAACAAGGGGCATTAGAAAGCGTGGAAGCTCAAGTCACCCGGCAGGAAGTGGCGCTAGATAAACACAGGGATGAAGTTGCGGAGGTAGTGGTCAGAATGAATACGATTAGTGCAGATGTAGAAAAGATCAGTATAAGAGGCGAAACAGGCTCTGACAGTACGCAGCGAGAGGTTTATGCCGACCAGGAGGAGATACAATCACTATTACAGTTTAAAGAGGCACAATTAGAAACAAATAGGAAACATAGGGAAGAACTAGCACAGTTGCAATTAGCGTGCAGAAGCGAAGGTGAAACACTACCAGGTAGACTGCAGAGGGTGAGTGAGATAAATTCAAAAAACGAAAATAGGCAGAAAGAGGAAGACGAACTCAGAGAGTTAGAAGAACGGTTGTGTCGGATAAAACAGGTGGCAAACCCAACTGGGTATAGTCCAAGGTCGGAAAACATAAATGCGGAAGAAGAATGTAGGAGGCACTTCGTGTCGGTACAAACGTACACTTGCTTTCCGGATCCTGATAATTACCAACATCCATGCCTGTGGCTGTCTCAATTTCAAGATTCATTACCTTCATCGTGGGGACCGCTCCTCAAAATGAAGTTTGTGTGTAACCATTTGAGGGACGAGGCTAGAGCGAAAATTCAGGAAGATATTAAAGACTGTAGTAGCTACAAGATATTTTGTGACAAGTTTTTAAATGAATTCTGGTCGAAAAGTAAGCAGGACCAGGTTAAGCAAAGCATATTGATGATGCCAAATTGTAACGAAGGTGGTATAAGAGATCCAGTGGCGTGCTATCAAGAAATGCTGAGACGAAATAGGTATTTGGATGTGCCATACGAAACTGGGGAGCTCATTAGGATCTGTATAACGAAGTTGCCAGTGAGATTGCGCAGAGATATAGTGATAGCAGGCAGAGGCTTAGACGATTCCGCGCCATTTCAGCACTTGTTACAGGAACTGGGTAATGAGAAAAATATTGTGAACGGCGACACGACTCATAGGTCAGACAGAGTCGAGGATAGGAACGGCAGAAACTATCAGAATGACAGGAGAGCATGGAATCAGAGGAATGACGGAAATGGAAGATGGCGAGGAAATAGGGGACAGAATTCATGGGGATATAGACCGGCAAACCGGGAAAATAGAAGATGGGACAGAGATGGAAGAAGAAGGGAAAATGAAAATGATGGGCGAAGAGAGGATAGGCAGTCATTGGGTTTACGACAGGACAATCACTGTCACAATGACGGAGGGACAAGAAGGTGACTACATGATAGGCGGGTACAAACCAGGACTATTAATGATGTAAATATTAGGTATATCGATTACGGAAAACTAAGGGAGAATCTGTTAGAGGAGGTACGAGATGTGGGGAGTGAAGTCCACCCAATAATTAGCGTAGAAATAAATAATATAATCGTACCTTGTGTCATCGACACAGGCAGTGTAATGAGTGTTTTGAGGGAAGATGTGTTTAAGTGTTGTAGTCTTACAAAACCATGGCCAACGTTGCCATTGCAAAGGACAACAGTGAGAGGGGCAGTTACAGGAAAGGGAATTGAGGCGAAGTTACAAGCGCAGGTAGACTTTGTGTGCCAGGCGAAGAGGTTTAGTGCAGTGTTCATGATTGTGTCATCTCTAACTGTTGAAGGGATATTAGGCGTTAATTTTTTGAACCAATATAAAGCTGTCGTTAACGTGAGAAATGGTTCGATGGAGTTGAAACGAGATTCGGAGGAAATTACATTAAGATTCGACGATTGCTTATATGCTAAATATAACGCACACTTAGCATTATGTCTGGCGGTAAAGTCCGGTAGACAGGCACAGAATACGGGGCTCGAACAAGAGAAGAAGGAAATTCATAAATGTTTGGAGGATGAGATCAGGGAGGAAATCTGGCATTTACGAGGGACCACGGTCTACGTGGAATTGCAGAAAATTTTATACGAGAATAGAAAGGTATTTAAACATGCTGCGGGTACAATAAGAAATTTTGAGTATAGATTCAAGGTCAAGCCTCATAAACAGTTTAGGGCCCAAGTGTACCCGATACCTGTTGTGTACAAAGAAAGAGTGGAAGCTGAGATCGAAAGCATGCTACAACAAGGGATTATCGAACCAGCATCCAGTCCGTACAACAGCCCTTTAGTTTGTGTTGAAAAAAAAAAAAAAGGGCCCGCATCTCGTGGTCGTGCGGTAGCGTTCTCGCTTCCCACGCCCGAGTTCCCGGGTTCGATTCCCGGCGGGGTCAGGGATTTTCTCTGCCTCGTGATGGCTGGGTGTTGTGTGCTGTCCTTAGGTTAGTTAGGTTTAAGTAGTTCTAAGTTCTAGAGGACTTATGACCACAGCAGTTGAGTCCCATAGTGCTCAGAGCCATTTGAACCATTTTTTTGAAAAAAAGGATGGGTCAATTAGATTAGTTTTTGACGCAAGAAGGATTAATAAGATAATAGAGCCAGAGACAGTTCGGCCGCTGACACTTGAGAATGAGTTTCTGGCAGGTGTAGTTAGATAGGGGGTGTAGAAAATACACTGCTTTCTTGTGCTACGGGAAATCGTATCAATTCCGGAAACTACCATTTGGGTTAAATGTATCATCCGCGGCCTTTATCAGAGCGCTAAATACTGTCATTCCTAATGAAATAAAAGATAAGGTAACACAGTACGTGGATGATGTCCTGATAGCAGAAAGAAACCGGGAAGACCACAATAGAACGTTAAGCATATTGCTCGGTGCACTGGAGAGACATGGGGTGACCGTGAATTTGGGAAAGTCAGAATTTGGACGAAAAGAAATCGAGTTTCTAGGTCACATTGTGACACCAGAGGGAATAAGACCAAATCCAGACAAACTCGAAGCAATCAGAGATTTTCCGGTGCCGAGAACAAAACGTCAGCTACGGGGTTATTTAGGATTAATCAATTTTTACAGGAGGTTCATTAAGATTGGGGGTGCAGCGACACCCAGACTATGTCAGCTGACTGGAAAGAAAACGGTATGGAATTGGGACCCTGTCGCACAGGAAGAGTATGAGGCGTTAAAGAAGGCACTGCTATCGGCACCTCTTCTCGGGCATCCAGACCTAGGGAAAGAGTTTTGTATGGCCACGGACAGTTCCCGTAGTGGACTTGGGGTAACATTGTTCCAAGAGCAAGAGCAAGGAGGAGAAGTAATACAAGAACCTATTGCATTTGCGAGCCGAGTGCTTAGCAAAGCTGAGAGAAAATACACGGTAACTGAGCTTGAAGCTTTGGCAATAGTATGGGGTTTTAGTAAGTTTAGTAAGTTTAGTATGGGAGGCATACTAAAATCTATACTGACCATAAGTCACTACAGTTTCTGATGTCGGCCAAACTTAACCATAGACGACTCGCTAGGTGGGCACTCTATTTACAGGAGTTTCAGTTTACGGTCATGTATATTCCTGGGCCACAGAATATAGTGGCAGATGCGTTGTCAAGGAACCCAGTAGGTCATGGTCAATGCTTTGATGAGGAGGTAAACGAGAACAGATATGATATATTGTATATGCAGGGCGTGCCGTTCGAGAAATACATAGGGGCGGTACTCACAAATATCGCGAAAGAGCAGGATAAAGACGCGTCATGGAGAATGGTGAAGGACAGAGTTAGAGCGAACTTCGATGCCAATATAGCGCGCTTTTATACAATTAAGAACGGGGTCCTTTTCTACCGTAGAAATCCGAACACACAGGACTGGGTGTTGTGTATACCAAATGAAATAGTCAACAAGTTAATCTGGTACACGCACCTAAGTTACGGGCATTACGGGGCAAGGAAATGCTGTAAGAAGTTAAGGGAATCAGTTTATTTCATTAGTATGGAGAGGAGGATCAAGAACGTGCTTGGTAGTTGCAAATTGTGCCAGAAGGCAAAATCGTTAACTATCTCATGCAAAGCACCGCTTTTTCCGATAGTGCCAGGTAGATTGAGGGAATTCGGAGCAACAGATTTGTTTGGCCCGCTACCTAAGTCAGTGCAAGGATATAGATATGTTTTAGTAGCAGTGGAATTGGTGTCAAAGTATGTGACTTTTACCGCATTGAAACGTGCGACGAGAAGGACAGTAGCAGCAGCAATCGTTAAAAACTTTTTGCGAGAAGTAGGAACTGTAGAAAAGTTCATAGCTGACAATGGACCACAATATAGATCCAGACAATGGCTAACCACACTGAAGAGAAGAAGGATAAAACCGGTGTTCATATCCCGATACCATGCTGCAAGTAACCCCAGTGAAAGAGTGGTAAAAGAACTGGGAAAGTTGTGTAAGATCTATTGCCATAGGCAACATAGAAGTTGGAGTACTTTTCTCAAAGATTTTCAGGACATCCTCAATGAGCTACCACATGGAGCAACTGGTTTATCACCAATTACGGTACTAAAGAATGAACTACCACCAGATCGAGTCAGGGAGCTGGTAGATTTTCCGCGATCAGGAAAGCAGAGGCACACAGAAATTGTCAAGGTTGCGATAGAGCGTATTAAGAAAGTAGCTAAGGATAGGCAGGAGAAGCAGAAAGGAAAGATCCGTAAGATCGAACTGGCGGTAGGAGACAAGGTTCTAATTAAAACTCGATTATCAAAGAAGCACAGATTCCTAACTAGCAAATTCTTTACGGTGTATAGTGGACCATTGAGAGTGAGGCGGATTGTCCATGAAAATGCTGTACTGATTGAGACGATCAGGGGAAAACAATCTCGTGGGCTTCATCACATTTCTAACATCAATTTATGGAAAAGTTAAGGATAGATCTAAAGTAGGCAATTTATGGTAGATAGTGTATTTATTTGTGGTGTGTAACGTTGTGCAGGGTCAAATCGAACATAAGAATTTTCAGGCGGGATGTCAGGAAGTATGACGGAATAGACTGGTCGAATGAGTCATGAACAGGAGTCGACAGAGTGGTGTATGTACGTATTTTTTGTCATATGAATAAGGATCAAGCAGAAACGACGTGATGATTAATGAGTGGATAAAGATGGTAGATAGAGAGAGAAGCGACGTGATAAATAATAGGGGATAGAGGTGATATTTAAGGAGAGAAGCGACGTGAAGCAGTGTGATTAATAAAGAGAGATTCGACGTGATGAAACAGTGGTAAATGAAGGTGAGTAGAATTAATAAGGTGGAGATGTCTTAGATGTATGTTACAGAGAGGCCTGTGTATGCTGCAATCGAGATTGATGCGAATGGCGAAGGAAGACCAGGAAATGATGGAGTAATGGACGGACGGAGAGCCGAAATACGAATGAAGAGATGAGGACAACTGCACAATGTGAAGGGACATAAAGGGAGTATGAGATCCAGATGGTGAACGTTGTGGAAAACTGACGTAAGATGTAATATAAGTGTAAATCTAGTTCTTACCATAACATTTGTTGTTGTTGAAGCCTGGTACCAGTATAACTAATCAAAACGGTACCAAGAATGTGTACAGTTATTTTGCAGGATGAATAATTTGTGTATTTTTTTTCTTAGATGAAATGTCTTAATTCTAAGTTGATATTTAGCAGGATGAATAATCGGTAAAGTGAATGCAGAGGTAAGCCGATGGAGAGAGGTGCCAGAGTGAAGGGACGAATTCGGAGACTGGAAAGCTATCAAGAAACAGCTTCATGTGTTATGTGGTTGAGTATAAGGGAGCAAAGGTATGGTATGTTGTCGTGAGTGTGGTGGTGTTAAGGTTAGCTGACTTCTAGACCTATTCTGTTAGTGTATTAATGGATTGAATGAGAAGGAAAATGTGATGTCTGGTGAGTGAGAGTCGTAGAGTAGTGAGATCAATGCGCACACTCCTGTAAAGGGGATGCTACCGATCCATAACTAAAACATTATTGTGCTTTATTGTTTGATTTGGATGAACGTCGATGGCAGGTCAGGATCTGACATCATGTGGATGGTTCATACATGTCCTAGAAATGTTGTTATATATAATAAAAAGGTAAAATATATAAAGAGATACTAATTTCAGTCTGTCACATGCACAAAGGTGCATTGTATGTTGTAGATTTAGAGTCATCAGTTTCTAAACTGTTTATTGTGTTAGGATGTTAAAGTAGTTTACTATTTAATAACATGTGGTAGGTAATTGTGAGCTGTGTAGATTACTTCTTATTTTTTTGGTAGAACACTTTCAAGGGGTATTACTTTCAGTCTGTCACAAGCACAAAGGTTCATTGTATATTGTAGTTTTAGAATCAACAGTTTCTAACATTTTCACTGTGATAGGATGTTAGAGTAGTCTACTATTTGATATTGTAATTATGAGCTGTATAGATTGTTTCTTATTCCTTTTTTTTTGTTTTTGACATGTTCATGTTTTGTATGAGGGATGACAGGTACAATCAATAGCACAAGTGTGGGCTGTATATAGAACAGAGATAAATGTTGATGTTGTATGGGTAGAAAACTAGGGTGGATGATTTTATGTTTTTTTTAGAACAAAGATTCTTTTATTACCAATGTATCTAATAGATCATACATATAATCAATGAGTATTTAAATACTGTGAGAATATCCTTTTGTCTGTAATGTTGTGAGATGTACGGAAGGGTCTGACTGATTGGGTGTCGTAGTGCTGAGGGGCTACACAGAATGCGCCTGTACCACATAAGCCAAGCAGACGTCGGCATGGGAGAGGCAACAGAGCCGGTGCACTCCCTACTCCACTGCCAGTCGAGGTACACTCCACGCGCCCGCTACAGCAGGTCAACGGCCTGGGGCGACACGCACGTCCCATTGGCCATTCATAAGTTTCGCCACCCTTACGACTGGGGAAAGTATCCCGCGGAGGCAACAGCGGGTGGTTTCTTTTGCTCAACGGCTCGCGTGGCGGCGCCACGGCAGAATGAACGACGCGTGGCAGAGTCCGGCGGGCATTTTTTACCAGCAACTATTAACTAGTACTGGACTGTGGAGCCGTGAAACAAGATGACTGCTCGTATGTCTCTATAAGGTGGAATGTGAAGGACTGGTGTTCCCACATTGTGAGTGGTGGAAAAGATTTTGTCTTTAGCAGACAGGACGATTGTTTTGTTTTGTCTTGACCACTGATCGGTGGGATCCATAAACTTTTGGCAATGACTTGTTAAGTGTGCTTTGTGAATTGCATGTGGGATGCTTGGTATACTTAAAGAGGACAGTTGTTGTTTGGTGACTAATTATTGTATGAACGCAAGAAACTAAAGTGGGACATTGACATTTGTATTTGTAGTAGGAGACATTTCTTTAATTGGTGCGGGTATAAGTGCTGTTTGTTGGAACTTACGACTTTAATTACACCATGAACTGAAAGGACAGAACCGTGGGTAACAGTAGTTGTAGGGCCATTTCTGGACGACCAGATTCGTGTGGATGGTACTCTGAGAGTGACTATGACATTTGTGTTTAATGTGAGATACAGTTTACTGTTCAGTGCGTGATCAAAATGCCAATTTGAGTGACCTAAAGACTTTCGTCCGGGTAACCATGGGAGAGCTTTGACACCGAGACAGTGTTTCTAGGGAACCTGTCAGCAACTTTTTTGACCCCAAGAAAATCACAGAATGAAATGATTCCGTGTGACTCGCGAGATAGGGAATAATGTATTTGTACTTGTACTTGTGTAAATTTTTTTATATGTTTCATTCCAGAAGGGACAGCAAGTGTAATTGTATTTCATTAACATTTGTGTTTAGAATAGTTAGTGTTTTTTTTGTTTGTTCTGGGTTACCAGTTCACGTAGCATGTTTATTAGAATATTTGGTACAATGATGCTGTAATTATTAGCCATTGGCGTAATACTAACATAGCGGCTCTTGTTGCATTGGTCAGTAAGGTTGCCACAGGGTACAAGAGTTTGCATTGTACAACAAATATCGGAATTAACTGATGCATTTTGATGTCGTGGACAGTAATAATCTTGTTGGTGTGTTGACTGAAGCCACTTATTTGCATTATCACAGCGGTCATATTTCACATTAAAGTGTAACGAAGGCTAGTCGAAATGCAAGTTCTTGTCATCTAAATGTGTAACAACAGAGAAATGAGCAGTAGAGTAAGATACGAGATCTACTGGTGGATTCAAGCGCTTATTGCTAACTATTTATTGCGTGTATTGATCAAAGTTGATGGACTGACTAGCTCAGCAGCAGGTATTTGTACTGGTGGACAAGGATAAGGTTAAACTCACAGTCGAGTAGTGGTGGAAATTGCTTAAGTGATGATAGTTAATGAGGTATGATATGATGTCTTAGATGAACTATATTACGTAACCAGTATGTAACTTGTGGTATATATCATTGTTTTTCTTCTCAGTTTTATTTCTCTGTACGTTTGATGTATATTTTAGAGTAATGGTACGGAGCCTGGCATTCTACATGTAACTAGTGTACGCAATTTTTAACTTTTGTTGATTTGAATTACTCCTAAAAATAACGAAGATCCCGGTAACTAAGCAAATTTTTATCTCAACATTATTTTTTATTTGTATGATATAATGTTTTATTTGTCATGTGGATTGTTGTAAATTTGTATGTGTACATTACTCCGGATTGTGGAGAGTACAATAATGCAACAACTGTGTCAATAATTTGGTAAAGTAACAGCATTTGGTCGTCTATTTGAGGTCACCAGAGGCTAAGGTCTCCTCCTGGTTATTTTGATGACTTGCTACGTTTGTTGTAATACAGCTTTCTTAAAAAAATGTTCATAACTACCCTCGCATTGCAAGGATAGTACTGTGCCATTTTTTTCTGCATGGGTAGCCGGTGGTGAAAGGGTACAGTACCGCCCGACATTGAAAATAGGTACAACATACTTCATTATTTTTGTCAGAACAACACATTTTTTTCTGATAATAACTCAATTTCAATTAATTCAGCGAAGCCGGATACCAGTGTAGGAAAGAATGACAATTTATTTATTTAATTGATCACATGTGCACTCCCACAAAATAAATCCCTACATCCAGTTTGGTGAGATCTGTGAAATGAATGAATGTATGGTCGTCTGCTAACTGCAGATAGTGAATGTGAATACATGATCATCTTTGAGACGATCCTTTGGCCACCTTTGGTGGGACCAAAGAGATGAAATTTACCTGAGCTTTGAGCGCCTGAAATGTGGCTGACCAATACGGTAGCAAGGTGCTCCCCCACTTCGGCAGAGGTGCGAGAGGACCTGAAGAACGGCCATGTTTCAGCACTCTGCCGCTGGATCTTGTGCTGTTAAGACCTGTCTAGGTTGTGCTCCGTAAAGACAAAAGAGAGGAGACATGGTATGCATGTGGAATATTTAAGAGTAGTTTGAAATAATAATTTCTCTATTTCAGGAACTTTTGTGGGGAGAATTAAATGTCAGGCAGGTAATATTAATGGGATCGTAGTAATCTTCGGAAGTGATCAACGGTCACAATGAAACCACGTGTAGCAATAAGTTGAAATACTTCCGTGTGCTTAAGTTAAGCTGAATTACTAGCGTGTGTACTATAAGTTGAACTATTTAAGAAATAGCGTGTGCAGGACTTGAAATTAGAGGCGAGTACTTCCACGTGAGTCTCAATCTGTGTATGAGACAAAGGATAAAGAGAAGTACTCGTCCATGCTATCAGTTGAGGACTCGTGTATGTGATGAATATGTTCTTAATATTACTTTGCGAGATATGTTTCCGTGTGACGCTTGATTCAACTATAACACTCTGAGAGAGAAACAAGGTGAGTCAGCCGTCTATCCAGCAACGCCACTTGGCTTGCTTTGTACAGGAAGACGTGCATATATCTCCAGAGTTCATAGTAGGAAAGTAGAATTACGAAGTGGGGCAGTGTCGTGTGAAACTGGGATAAATATTAATTGAAGTGGGAAAGCTGAAAGTGATAATGTTGTGACTATTCCCTGTGTTGTATTTCATGTTGTAGTGTGGTGTATGTCATGTAATTTAAGAATGTGTGGTTTGCATGGGAGAGTAGCAAGGTAGTTTCAGAGGTAGTGGGTTATGCGTGTTCCTTTTGTACTGCTCGGTCTGGAGGAAAGTTTCGTGATGATGATTGTGAGGGTCGAAGTGTGAGAAATAATAAAAGATCCACCATCCTATCCAGAAAGTGCACTGTAGCGTTAAATAATTACGAGACCATAAGATAGAGATTCACCAATGTAAAGCCATGCCCACTGGGCGGAATTTCTCATGTGTTATTGTTGTAGGTTATAGAATTTGTGTGTTTAGGTTACAGAATTTATCGGAATAAATAAGATAGTGAAAAGAAAAAGATTGGTGGCCTTTTCCTTCGAATTGTATGTTGTCATGATATCCAGAAATTATAATGTGTGCGCCACTCATATTCAGTGCGATGGCCACGTGTTGATAAAAGCCGTTAAATAAAAAAAAAAAGAAAATGTGGTATTGCCAGTGCGTAGTGAACAGTCAGAGTTCTGTAAATTACTGATAGTCAGATGTGCGTTTCCGCTGCGTAATATTCATACAGAAGGATAATTTGTAACTTAATTGTGAGTACTAGAGTTCATGTTACTCGATAAATAAGAATGAATCCACTCGCTTGGCAGACCACTCATCTTGCAGGCCTGACTGCTTGATGCCACAGTATGAGCAAGGCATGTGGGTGCCTCTCAAAGGAGTTAAAACTTCTATATCTTCCATCTCAGGGAAGTCTGCTCACAGGATCCGTAAAAACGCTCGTAAAGAGATAGCACTCCGGTATATCTGTAGGAGTCTTTCAACAACTGTGCGTAGTGAATGTGGTGGAGCGAGTACTGTCCGGGAGCGGAATGTTAAATACCAGGCTATGCACACATTTACAAGTTGCGCCACGGATCTGCGCGCACGAGAGGCGTCCGTCGTGGTCACACTTTAAACGTGTTCGATTATTCGACTAGGTACCGTTAAATGGGTTCGCTCGCGTGCCTGTAATGACCCCGCGGCCAGTGTGGCTCGCGTGTTAAGCAGGCTTGCGATATTCTGGCCAGCCGACCGGTCGCGAACCTCCCGCAGAACTCACGCGATGCACCCAGTATGCACCGTCCGAAGTGCATCGCCTTACGCGGAGACTCGCAAATGGAAAAGCTTTGCATTTTTATCACCATTCCGTCAGTTTCTTCTGTATTGGAAAGTTAACATCCCACAGGCTGCCGTACAAGCATTTGTAAACACGATCAGCAGGAAGAAACTGAAGGTTTGCCAGTTGCCTACCTTAAGAGTCAGTATGTACCCCTGACCTGCGAATGCTGATATCAGTGACGAAGAGAATCAACGCGTGAAATGGTTACAAATTGACTGAAAATGAGCAGATGAAATAGGAAGCGGAATACGAATTGACACCGACGTGAAACAACAAAGCTAGCAAACGATACTTTGTTGGTGGAGTAGTACTATTACGAACCTGTCTCTATAACGTTTCTGCGGAACAAAAGCGACCAGCCACGCATGGTCCGATATCGATGTGGTAGCTACTGTGTCATCTGTGCTTTTGGTACCATTGCCTTTATTCATATACTGGCTTGTCTAGTGTGCTTTCTAGTTGCCTAATGGTCTTGATACCCTTAGGCGCTAGTATAATTTATTTGACAGTGCTAGTGTAGTTCGTTTTTTCTCAGCAATCTACGCATTTTTTTTTTTTTTTATAATCTTGTACGTGATATCTTCCATGTAATTCCGTCCTTGCTTCTGCATTGCCCTTTTCTTTGTAGCTTCAGTGCTTTTCTTATCGAAAACATCGTTTCTAATGTCTGTAAGCTCATTCCTTTTTCATTAGATGTAACTCTTTTCGCTCTTTACACAACAGGAGTAGTGACAATACGCTAGATTTTTATAATGGCATCTTTTCTTAGTTTCGTTTCGAAATTTCAGTAAATGTACCATCAGTATAAAGTTTCTACTTTACTTCCAATATACAGCTTTTTCGCATAATTACCCGCTTTCCACAAATTAAATGAGTTTATGTCCCAGTTTGTAAATTTTCTAGAGGGCAGAAAAAATGAAACTGACCCAGTAAATATTTTATGCAGCTGGTAACCCAGTTTCGACACGGTGCAAGTGATGTAAGTCTGGTTGCCTATATTAAGGTGCATAAAATATTTTCCGCGCCAGTTTCATTTTGTCCGTCCTGTATCCCTATTTTTACCTAAGAGATTTTTTGAGACATTGCCAGAATCGAAGATTTTGAAAAGTAAAAACAATTTGATGTATGAGAAGAGTGCAATATATTAGCAATACCGTTTAGTTTTTATACATTTGACGTTGATTAACCATGCCAGGACTTACACAGTATGTACACGGTACATAAAATTCTGTACAGTAAATGGCATAACACCATTGACATGTATCGACTTTGAACAGAAGCCTGTTGTTAAGACAGAATATTCATAATTTATGGGTGCGTGCGTTGATGATAAATTGAACTGGGAGAAACACATTGATGATCTGCTGAAACGGTTAGATTCAGCTACTTATGCACTAAGGGTTATTACAAATTTTGGTGATAAACATATCAGTAAATTAGCCTATTATGCTTATTTTCATTCACTGCTCTGATACGGCGTCATATTTTTTGGGTAATTAATCATTAAGAGGAAAAGTATTTATTCCACAAAAAAAAAAAATGGTTCAAATGGCTCTGAGCACTATGGGACTTAACATCTGAGGTCATCAGTCTCCTAGAACTTAGAACTACTTAAACCTAACTAAGGACATGACACGCATCCATGCCCGAGGCAGGATTCGAACCTGCGAGCGTAGCGGTAGCGCGGTTCCAGACTGTAGCGCATACAACCGCTCGGCCACCCCGGCCGGCTTACTTGTCAAGTCTTAGATTGCTTGGGCCCTCAGCCTAATTTGAAATATTATTTAAGGACAAAACCCTGCCCTTTCTGTCTTATGAAAATTTATTGTAGTTGTGTTTTAAATCATGACCCTTCAGACGTTTTCAAAATTAAAGAGGTTGTGCTCTTAAGCCATAAGATTGTGGGACATATTCAGTCGATATTTAATGTCGGAAATTTGCGCTGTAATGTTTGGGCAACTAAATAAAGTTATATGTGTTCGAGTGTAACTGACAGCCGCTCATATTTTACCCCTTTCCACAAATCCAACTACCTGTTCTGTCCTGCGGATTTAACCAGGCGTTTCAGTCAAACTACGCGTTTTAAACTTATCGTGGCTCGGTGCATTAAGCGACTGTTTATACTCGTAGTTGTTGCCCCTCTGCTAGTTCTCTGCAAACTGCACTGGAAGCCGACTGGATTATGAATTGGACGGGGTAGATGGTTGTGGCACGGGAGATTCACAGACATAAATACCACCACACAGGTCTGTGTTTATTGCAGTGATACGGTTCCTGTACGGCCTTCCAGGAAAGTTTAAGCTGTTACGAGTGCTAGTCTCGTAAGTAACAGCATCGGTAGCGAAAGTTAAAAGATATTCGAAAGAAACAGTGAAATTTCCCGGACGAATTCGAAATAATAGGGAGGGGCAGAAACAGGTGGCTTAAGGCCGCCTTCTCTGTACCAGACGCAAGTTGCAATTGAGTGAAGTTCTCAAGCAGGCAGCCACGGGAGGACTCTTTGCCGCGCCCCCTCATTGGTTACTGAAACACTGCTCCACTATGCTGTCTGTTCATACAGTCTCTGTACTGGCCTTCGACTTCGCCCCATGAATTCATCGGCATGTAGCGGCACCAGCATCTGCTTAGAAAGAATGGGTTACTTAATATACGTTCTCGGCAAGCAACATATAATGATAAAAAGTATAAATGTCCATATAAATGTCCAGGGTTCCGAGTTTCGACTGGCGACCGAAGTTGGACAAACACAACGAGTGTGCTATTGCTTTATCCAGATAGTCATGTGGACTGGCTGAAGCCATGACGTCGCAGGTTTTATCACATGATAGAACTTGGATTTGGACAACGGCAATGGAATCCGGAATCAACGTGTTACCAGCAGCAATCAACCATACCGATTAGACAAGGCAGGAGGCCGCTGTGTGGTAAGTATCTGCCACCATGCAGTGCCGCCGCTGGAAGTTTCGTGTGACACTGGAGTCTATTTAGAGCCCAACAGTGCGTCAGTGCTAACCATATTCCGGCCTCACCTCTTCTGGTACCCAGCAACGCGGGTTTCGAATCCGCGCCCAGACGATATGGACCTCGATTACCACTAGAGGTCTCTACAGCCGTCGCGCCGTAAGCTGTGGCTGCGCGCTTTGCTTGCCCGCGTATAACGTGAGGGCACCGCGGTAGAGCACGTGGTCCCAGCAGCCAATAGCGACGTACCGTATCCTGTACATAAGTGCCTGCCTCTCGCTCAGCTAAGCAGTCTGATATTCGTGTGAGTCTATCGACATCTCGGCTACAGACAGTATGTTTACCGTACTTTGTTTCCGTTTACGAGTGGACGTTGTGAATTCCTTTGGTTGTTGCTTGTGACCCCGTTGCTTCTTGAGTGTTATCGTCGTAAGGTCTTGTTCTGTCGTCCGTCGTTGTTCGTGTCCGTCCTTTCCCGTTCGTTTGTTTGTTCGCAGGCCCCTCCCGTTTGGTCCCGCTGCGCTTCGTTCTCGGCAACCCCGCGACTGGGACGGTCGTGGTTACAATACCTCTGTCCACTGTCGCTACAGTATTGGTGTCGACGTCCTCCCGTGTTGCTGGCGTTTGTCTGCTCCAGGGGACAGGACTATTGTGTACTGATTTCCACTCCTAGTGTACTGAATGGTATCGATTTATGGTGTGTGCTGATGGTACTCTCGACTGCAGCGAGTACGGCACCACAATCGATAAGCCTAACTCGAAACATTCAAGCGCAACAGATGTGTGGGTTGGCAGTACTAACTATACCGAGGTCCTCCAGGGGCCGCAGCTGCCAACTCATGGGTATCGCGTGTGTGGATGGATAGCGATTGGTCGGTGCCTCGTTAAATGCCGGAGCACTGAGCTACGGCGGACAGCTCTCTTCAGTGCACCGAGTCATGCACAGTTACCGCCGAGTCCACAAGCTGCAGTGTTTGTACTCATGCTCCGTAGGCATCGTAGGTCAGCTATGGACTCTACGTAAGCGTCAATCAGAGAGACAGTGATAGGACTTTTAATAACTTCAAACATCTGATAGTGCTGGACATTCCACAAGAAAAAGAATCATTTAAGTAGAGTATTTCTCCATATTTAATAAATATCATTTTATTACTAATTGTTAGGAATCTTTCTGATTGAATATGACCTAAGCCGTCCTTTTGGAATCCCAACACTGTGCATCTGTATTTACGATCAGTCCCGGATTGTCTTCGGAGGAATATTAAACGTTTCAGCTAGCGGTAATGGTGTTGCTGAAAATTTAATTTCAGCTCGTTATTAGATATTCGTACCTCAGTAGCTAAAACGGAACTCTTATACAGTCACTTTGTTCTCCGTTTGTCCGTCTGTCTGTTCAGTATTAAGACTCCTCTTCCTCAGGAACGGGTAGAGGTATGAAGTTGAAATTTGTGCCACATACTAAGGTCTACTGTTCCTAGCCATTGTAAACAATTCAAGCGTCTAACTCAGAAATTAAAAGCAAGGCTGGTAACATTAACGGTTCAACGAGAATTCCACTGTTAAATGCAGAGGAGAGAGCGGGTAGGTGTAAAGAGTTCGTTGAAGGCATCTATGAAGGGGAAGATTTGTCTGATGTGATAGAAGAAGAAACAGAAGTCGATTTAGAAGAGATAGGGGATCGAGTATTAGAATCAGAATTTAAAAGAGCTTTGAAGGACTTAAGATCAAATAAAGCAGAAGGGGTAGATAACGTTCCATATGTTGTGGCGTATCCACAAAGACGAAGGTCACAAGAGCAAAGAAGGTGGTGAGACGACGTCAGCCAATAGCCCGGTGACAAGGACTGCATCACGGCAGGAGCGCCCTCTAGCCGAAGAGAATGTAAGTGCCGCTCCTGCCAGCCAGGTGAGGACAATGTTAGCACAGGACTAGGGAAGCACTGCCATAACACTGACGTGTGATCCATACCAGTTGCTCACATGGACCTTGTATACAGCAAAGGACTTCGATTGTTTGCATGTCGCCCATCGCTTGCGGCACCGTTGTAAATTCAAAGTTAAGTATTGCCAATCTTCTTATTTGTAATCATCATCATCATCTTGGACAGTTTCCAGCCACTGGCTGGGTCTGTCGGGAACACAAGCCTCTCCATCGTGTTCTGTCTTTCCACCATTCCCCCTCTTCCACCTTCGTCCAGTTCTCTCCTCTTCTCGTCACACATTCCTTCACTCCCTTCACCCATCTATCTCTTGGTCTTCCTCTGGGCCTCTTCCCCTCCAGTTGCAGATCAAACATCCTCTTTGGAATTCTTCCCTCATCCATTCTCTTCATGTGTCCATACCACTGCAGTCTTGATTTTTCTATCCTGTCCTCCTTTAGTCTTTCCCTCACATACGCATTTCGCAATCTGTCTCGTCTTGTTACACTCAACCTGCTCCTCTGGAACTTCATTTCACTAGCCTGTATTCTACTTTTGTCGCTTTTGTGCATTACCCATGTCTCACTTCCGTATGCCAATATGGGGACAAAGTAGGTTCGGTATATAATTCCCTTGGATTTCTGTGGCACCTCCTTGCTCCAAATAAGCCCCCTAATGCATTTGTAGAACTGCCCTGCTTTTCTGCACCTTTCATTTATTTCCATTGCGTTTCCCCCCTTACTTTCAATCATGCTTCCCAGGTGCTTGAAGTTCTCTACCACTTGTAGTTTTTCCCCTCCACAAGTTATATCCACATTTGGCCTATTCTTCTTCCTTGTTGTGACAATTATTTCACTTTTCTTTGCAGAGAAATGCATTCCATATTGTGCTGCCGTTGCCTCCCATACATCTAACTGCTCTTGCACCTCCTTCTCGCAATTTCCCCATAACAGCAGGTCATCGGCAAAAAGCACTGCTTTCATTTTATGATCTCCAATTGCATCTGATACTTGCTGTAGGATTTCATCCATAACAATAATAAACAATAAAGGCGAAAGTGCACTTCCCTGTCGCAGCCCATTTTCCAGCTTGAACCATGCAGTGCGTTGTAGTAAAAAACATTAATGTGATTTTGCTTGAATTATTGTATAGCATTCCGAGAACACAGCATCCTTTAGGCACCCTATACAAGACGAATGGGCAGGAGCCCACACCATCAGAATTTCTAAAATCATTGGAGGACGTGGCAACAAAACGTTTATTCGCGTTGGTGTGTAAAATGTATGAGTCTGGCGACATAACATCTGACTTCCGGAAAAATATCATCAACAAAATTCCGAAGACTGCAAGGGCTGGTAAGAGCGAGAAATATCGCACAATCAGCTTAACAGCTCATACATCCACGTTGCTGAGTAGAACAGTATGCAGAAGAATGTAAAAGAAAATTGAGGATGTGATTAACCAGGAGGAAAACTTGCCGACCAGAAGCCGAACGGTGTATGGTGGACAGCTACCAATCGTTGACGACATGGACATCCACGAATAGCCTCTTTCCTTCCATCTTCCCTCACGTCATGACTAGCCAAACAGAGGGCAATTAAAAATTTTACAACAGTGACGTCAGAGAGCGATAGTCTGTAATAAATAGAAGCACCTATCCCCATGCAAAACCAGTCGTGCCCTGAGGAAGGCCGTTGCAATTTGGCCGAAAAGACGGTTTTAGTTTATTATTGTTGTTAGTTTTTAGCAATGACGCGGAATAATACCCAGAAGAATTTGAATCACTATGACACCGGCCTCGGAAGCCGACGTTCTTACATCGATTGAGGATAGGTGACGATCAGTTTGGCTTTAGGATAGGTAAAGTGACCAGAGAGGGAATTTTGACGTTCCGGTTGATAATGGAAGAAAAATCAAGACACGTTCATTGGATTTGCCGACCCTGAAAAAGCGTTATACAGTGTAAAGTCGTGCACGATGTTGGCAATTTTAAGGAAAATGGTGCACCATAAACACGTGAGTCTTTCGGGTGCTCCATCCTTCGGAATGCAATGATGGGTGGCGGGGTGGCGGCTGAGACGTTTTTTGTCAGCTGAACATGCAAAGTTTTGGTACAGTATGATTAATAAAAGACCCTTTCGTACTAATCATCCTTCTCTCACCACTCAGCAACCGTTTAATATTCATTGTATTCCCTTTTGCTTATTAAAGTAACACTTTAGAAGGAATTAAAAAAAGTATATATCTAGACCATTACACATAAATGTATTGTAAATTTCTACGAGTTTTTCGACTCGAAATTTGGCGTGAAAGCACCTCACGAAAAATCCTCCTTTCCCCTGATGTTTTCTGCATGAAAAGGTCGGAAACGATCTGCAAAACTATGCGATTTTTCGGTCTTGGTGTCGCTGTCATCCGTTCATTTCTTTATGTACGTGGTTCGGTACTGTCGGGGTCGCTGGCTAATTAGTGTGGGCGCTCGAAGGAAGCGTTACGTGTGCTGCAGGGGCAGCGAGGCCCGGCAGCGGCTGGTAACGGCCTGGTGTGATCAACGCCGTGGCTCGCCGCACCGAGGTCCGACACACCGGAGCGGTGCAACTCGCTTCGAAACCTGGACATAGCAGTGGCACTGATATAAAATCCTACAAAACTGTGTCCTTCTCGAATGGGAGTCCGATGTCGGAGTTACAAAATTCAAAATGGAGGATTCAAAAACTGTAAATTTAGCGGATTCCAGTGAAACTACGAGTGTAAAGTATTGTGAGGTGGTTCGAAAAGCAGATCTGTGGATGCTAGAAACTGATGGAAAACGACATGAATCATTATCTCAGGGGAATATCTGCGTATAAAATCCTTTTGGTTACAGCCAGGGATCTTAATTCTGACCTTCCTGCGCATCTTCAAGTAGCCGACCAACCTGCAACGGAACACCTTCGATTATGACATACCTGATCTATGTGGACTGATGGCGACATCGGGCACTGCTGCAAAATATTGAGAGTACAGTGAAGTTGACTCCTTACTTTCGAGAAATATACATGTTTTATTTTTAGAGTTCTCCGGACAGAAATTGAATAACTGTGCAGGGTCTAACAAAAAAAAAAAAAAAAATTACTCGGAGAAATTTTACTCTTGCAAAATCATATTTGCCAATTTCTGAAACAAATTCTGATCATAATTCCGAATAACTCCCCCAAATACTACAAACAATGCTAATGACATTTTCTGTGCAGATAATAGTGTATGAGATAACTGCAATAATGAGGGGACCTATTCTTATCGTGTGACACTGGCACACATTTACAAAAGTGACCGTACACTAAAAACGTGTAAATACGTGCACGCAAATACATTTGAACTCGTCAATCATACTATTAAGGTACTAGGAGAGCTATTTACCAAAGTGATACTGAAATCCCCAGTTATACCCGCAGGACAGGACAGATAGTTGAATTTGTGTAAAGGGGTCAAGATGAGTTGCTGTCAGTTGCACTCGAACATAGTACTTTATTCATTTGACAAACATTACAAGGGCAAAGAAAACATTAAAAACAGAGCAAGCCAAACATTAATTTTAGAACTTAATTTCCTGATAAATGCGTGATTCAATCTCACGCCTCAAGGAAAAAAACAATTTTAATTTAAAACCGCCTAAAGGCCAATCACTTAAAAAACAGGAATTTGAATTTTAAAAGGCAGAAGCCCTCGTCTTAAAACATTTCTCTAAATTAGGCTGAAGGCCCCAAGAATCACACACCCTAAGACCAAAACTACTTTAATTTAAAATCGACTAGAAACCATACATAAACAAACAACAAGAACAAATATGAAAAGGGAGCACATCAAACGGCGCTCAGAAGTTTCCAAGGGTCGGCGCGGAATTCAAACACTAACGCTCGCTTAGGTGAGACAGGCAGTCGGCCCAACAATTCTCAGTCCGACAGCAACCCAGCCGCCAGACAGTCAAGGGACCAAGCTATACGATAACCTCCGCTCCACCCGACCAGCACACAATAGGGAGTTCAATGGAACAACGCAGAAGGTATCGGCACCCACAACGAATTACACATTCGGCTGTCAAACTACACGCCGTGCTGGACAGCCACAACACGACGAGGACAATACACTGCCTGAATTTGAGTCAACGACCAGGGCAGGTGACCGGCACGTTAACGGTCACAAGGCAGAAGATTCCGCTGGTGCACTTCAATTCAAAGATAATCAAGTTAAACTCCACAGGAGGGCGGCTAGAATTTCGGAAACTTGAAAACATTCGTTGTTGCTCGCGGGAATGTCCCAACAGCCCACAACGAAATTCAAACGACACAATGTAAACAGTTGGGGCTGGCAGATAGATTAAGTAAAGACTGCCGGCCGGGGTGGCCGAGCGGTTCTAGGCGCTACAGTCAGGAACCGCGCTACCGCTACGGTCGCAGGTTCGAATGCTGCCTCGGTCATGGATGTGTGTCATGTCCTTAGGTTAGTTAGGTTTAAGTAGTTCCAAGTTGTAGGGGACGGATGACCTCAGAAGTTAAGTCCCATAGTGCTCAGAGCCATCTGAACCATTAAGTAAAGACTCAACTTTCTTGTCCGGGATCGGTGAGCCACGGACCTCGTAGCAATGGGGACAGCCCCTCACGCTTCGACAGCGTGTGGACGCCGCCAGCGGCCCCCGGCCAAACTGCGCCTCACGGTGACTTCCCCGCCGCTCCACGCCAACCGACCAGCTACCTCGCACACGGCACAGCCGCAAACTATAAGCGCGAGGCCGAACACAGTACGTGGGTGCGAATATCGACAGACGCTGCTGCTGTCACTCGCGGAGAGAGAGAATAACAGAATACTCGCGATAACCGAGGGAGACTAATCACAGAATGGCAACCAAGGTGCAATGCAAAGCATAACACGAGTCAGTCACGGTTCGGGAACCACGCAGAGGAATTTTTTTGTCAACTATTTCTGATAATATCGGTACTAGTCTAGTTTCAATGTGATACACGCCATTACACCGTTTAAAAATGTCATAAATGTATCTTCTGGAGTGGTAGCCATCTTATTTTATCCTGGCAGTTAAGTAAGATCGCTGTCACATATCAAACAGGCCGTACAAACAATATCTCAAAAATTAGTGGTCAGTTTCGCTGTTTACTGTCAACGGCCACAATGATCAACTAGGACTGTAGGCTACCAACCTGCTATCGACATAAACCCCTCCAGGCGATTTCAGAGTCACCTTGTGGGGAATGACTGCTAGCCAGACACACGCGTGGTGGATGTAGTATCAGTGACCATGCTGTCCGTGTGTAGAATAGGGAAGGCGTGTGATCTAGCTGAGTTTCACCGATGGCTGATTGTGATCGCCCAGAGACTCGGCGCCAGCATTTCGGTAACTGCGCCTTTTGTCGGGTGTTCGAGGAGTGCTGCTGTGAGGGGTTGGGTGGCCACCCCTCGTCGTAGGCTGGACAGACTTGTGAAGTAGGACAGGCGGCGAACTGTGGCGGAATTAACATCGGACTGCAGTGCTGGGCATAGCACATGTGTATCTGGAGAGACAATGCACCGAACAGACAATGCACCAAACACGCTTAACAATGTGCCTCCACAGCTGACGACTCATGCATCTGCCAATGGCAACACGACGACATCAGCAATTACGACTGAAACTGGAACGTGGCGCTGGACGTCGGCGCAGTGCAGAGCGTTGACCGGTCTGATGATCTCGTTACCTTCTTCATCACGCCGATGGGAGGGCGCGAATCCGTCGTCTTCCAGTGGAGCAGTTCCTTGACACCTGTACTTCGGCACGGAGACAACCTGGCTGCAGCTCCACATTCAAATGGGCATCGATGGGTCCAGTGGAGCAACCCACCATGACGTATCGAGGAGAATTTTACACTGATTACAAACCACGTACACCCCTTCGCATCTGTCACGCTTCCTAATAGCAGTGCCCCATGTCACAATGCCAGGATTGTGATGGAGCAACAGAATGGCGAATTCCAGTTGATGTACTGGGCCACCAACTCGCCAGATATGAACCCAATCGAACACACCTCGGATGTGATTGAATGTGACGTCTCAGCTCATCGCCCTCCTCCCCGGAATTTACGGGAATTACGTGGCTTGTGGTCAGGTGTGGTGCCAACACCCTCCACCGATCTACCAAGCCTCATTGCTTCCATGCCACGACGCGTCGCCGCTGTTATCCATGCCAAAGGTGGACATACCGGCTGTTAGGTAGGTGGTCATAATTTTCTCGCTGGTCAGTATAGACCTGAGACTGGAATGACACCACAGCACTGAGGAACCATGCACTAGTGGAGTTTAAAAAAGATGTCGGGGGACTGAGGTCGGAACGCTCTCCCTTTTTTGTGTTCTGTCCAGGTTTTGAAGTGAATTGGCCCACTGTGCGTGGAGCACCGAGGAAAACTCCAGCGTCGCGTTATGGACCTTGTAGCCATCCGGGTTTATGTTTTCTGTAATTTCCCTAACTTGACCCAGGTAGCTGCTAGGGTGGTTCCTTCGAAAAGAGCACGACCCATTTTCTGCCCTATCCTTTCCTAATCCAAGCTTGTGTTCCACCTCTAACGACTACGCTGTCGCTGAGATGTCAAACTGTAATCTTCCGTCTTCCGTTCTTCATTAACACGACTTATCTCTCTCCAAAACTAATAAAAACTGCCATATGTTGCCCACAACTGTGTTTCCCTCCATCACAACATTTGTGTATCTTGTTTCCAGTTACTTGAGTATTCTGCAGGTTTGTAGTAAGTCACACAAGGTGGGCAAATAAAAGTGGCCTGGATTTTGAAACCGTCTGTGGCAGCATTGATGGAGGAGAAAAAGCCCGACAGTTCAAATAGGGTGGAGCAACTGCCTATGCACCCGGCCGAATCTTGGAGCACGTTTACACCATCTTCACGCCCGACAGTGTTGATAGCAAAGGTCAGTCTGGTGGCGGCCCTAGCTGGCCACCCAGATCACCTGATCTGTCAGTGTGCGATTACTTCGTGTGTGGGGAGCCTTCAACCCTAAGCTGTATCGTAATAACCGTCATAGTCTTCAGGAACTGGAGCATAGCATTTAGGATGAGATTGCAGCAATTCCAGCAGTCCAGCTTGAATCCTCCTTCAGAAACTTGATGATCAGGGCCCAAAAGTGACAAGAGATGAATGGTGGTCTCTTTCAACATCTGCTGTGGTCAGGTTAGTACTGCATTTCCTTCCCACTTCTGTGTTTCTTCGTATCCTGGAACTCTATTCTCCGGGGCATTTTTATTTACCCTACCCTGTAGATGTTGTATTCTTTAACACGAGGCGTGTTTTTTAAGTAAGTACCGTTTTTAAATTTAAAAAAAGACGTGCTAAGATATCTCAATAATTTTATTTTTACGTGAACGCCTGTACCTTAATCTATTTTTTTACATAATTTCCGTCAATATTGAGCCACTTTTCATAACGTTGTACCAGTTTTTGAATACCCTCCTCACAGAAGTCTGCCGCCTGACTTGTTAACCACTGCATCACGACTGTTTCGTCTTCGTCATCGTCTTGAAGACGCTGACGGCCCAGGTGTTTCTTCAAGTGCAGGAACAGATTGTAGTCACTGGGCGCAAATCGAGGCTGTATGGAGTATGATATAGAGTTTCCCATCGAAAAGATGTTAGGAGATCTTTGGTGTGATTCGCCACATGCGGACGGGTATTGTCTTGCAGCAAACCGATGCCCTTGCTCAACTTCCATGGACTGTTGCTTTGATTCTGGTGTGACGTAGGCCACCCATGTTCCATCGCCTGTAACAATTTGGCTTCAGAAATCATCACCGTCGTTGTGGTACCGCTCAAGGAAAGTCAATGCACTGTCTAAACGTTTGGTTTTGTGCACATCCGTCAAAATTTTCGGTACCCAACGCGCGCACAATTTTCGGTAATTCAAGTGCTCGGTCACATTGCCATACTAAGCACTACGAGAAACATTAGGAAAGTATCCCGCAAGGAGGAAATCGTAAAGCGTCTGTTTTCTCTCACCTTATTGTCCACTTCCTGCACCAAACTTTCACTAACGACCGAAGGACGCCCACTCCGTTGTTCATCATACACATTTGTGCGGCTATTTTTAAATGCTCTCACCCACTTTCTTACCATTCCATCACTCATAATGTTTTCTCCGTAAACTGCACAGATCTGACGATGAATATCTATCGCTTTTTGGCCTTTAGCACTAAGACATCTTATAACAGCCCGTACTTCACAGTCGGCGGGACTCACGACTATCGGAGGCATCTTAAACACTCAGTACACAACGTAAACAAGGAAGATTGGATTGGGTTGTTTGGGAGAGGAGACCAGACAGCGAGGTCATCGGTCTCATCGGATTAGGGAAGGACGGGGAAGGAAGCCGGCAGTGCCCTTTCAAAGGAACTATCCCGGCATTTGCCTGGAGCGATTTAGGGAAATAACGGAAAACCTAAATCAGGATGGCCGGACGCGGGATTGAACCGTAGTCCTCTCAGTCCAGAGTGCTAGCCATTGAGATATCTTAGGACGTCTTTTTTTACTTTGAAAATGGTTCTTACTTAAGAAACACGCCTCGTATATGCAGTTTACCTGCGCTCCGGAGATGACGAGAAACTCTGTAGACACGTGATTACACTGTACTTAAATACGCAGATGAACGGAAACATTATGCAAACCTGATTGATAGACTGATGATCCACAAATAGTTCAAATGGCTCTGAGCACTATGGGACTTAACTGCTGAGGTCATCAGTCCCCTAGAACTTAGAACTTCTTAAACCTAACTAACCTAAGAACACCACAGACATCCATGCCCCAGGCAGGATTCGAACCTGCGACCGTAGCGGTCGCGCGGTTCCTGACTGTAGCGCCTAGAACCGCTCGGCGATGATCCACATTTCGGACGCCATTCAGCGGCGCTTCTGTGTGACATCGATTCCACATCTGCTCGGTATATTTCCAGAACTACAGGGGGGCTGTAATTAAAAGTTAGCTTCTTGAGCCAGTGTAGAAGGAAAGTTATTTACGATACAGGTAACCAGCCCTATAGGAACGATGTTCAGACTGTGCATCGCAAGAGTTACGTGTATTACTGTCACGGCTAGCCGTTAGGCGCCATTACTGCCACGGCGATGTATGGTCGAAACACAAGCAAAGCTGTGCATTACACCCGCAGACAGTCAACACGCGCCTGGGCAAGGTGGCTAGGCCTCTGCTCGTAAAGCTGTTTTATCAGATCAACAGGAAGTATCGACGCATTCAAGGAATACGGAGAGGTCCTCTTTCCGCATCGTAGTTGAAGAACATCATTCATGAGTTCGGAGTGACTGGCGACTTGGGAATCGCTCCTAAGCGAGACTGACGCACAATTACGTCACAAATTGTTGCAGAAGTTACTATTGTCATGGCTGAGAACGCTGGGAGCAATGTGTGATCTTCAGGTAGCGCACGAGCTGTGCTACAGCAGCTCTCAACATTCCACGGCACTCCTAAGAACTGTGAATAGTACCCAAGACATCGTCGTCACACTGAGCAGCCTTAGTAACCTGCAACGGTAGCATGGTTTTCAATTAATATAAGTGGAAATTAAAATGAGTTTCGTTCAATGTTTTATTCGTTATTTTTATTCCGTATGTACTTACAAATACTTCAGCAAGGTTTCATTGTCCTGCGATCACTCGTTTTTCATTGAGATCCTCTCAAGCAGCGCAAGTCTAATTATGACCGCCATCTACGTGGCACCTCATGTCTGCACACAGGTTAAGCTTTTCACTCTTGTGGTTTGTGTGCCCGGAGCTGGTGTCCGATAGCGTTCCTGATGTGTTCCATCGGATTCACATCGGGTGAATTTCATGGTAAACACATGAATGTCAGTTCACTGCCGTGCTTCTCGAACAACTGTAGCACACTTTAGGTGTTTTGGCACCGATAATTATCCTGTTGGAAGATGCCATCGCTTGAACTGAAGTAGTTGGAACTTGACGATGTACGCAGCTGTCATGACGCCTTTGATTACACTACTGGCCATTAAAATTGCAACACCACGAAGATGACGTGCTACAGACGCGAAATTTAACCGACAGGAAGAAGATGCTGTGATACGCAAATGATTAGCTTTTCAGAGCATTCACACAAGGTTGGCGCCGGTCGCGACACCTACAACGTGCTGACACGAGAGAAGTTTCCAACCGATTTCTCATACACAAACAGCAGTTGACCGGCGTTGCCTGGTGAAACGTTGTTGTGATGTCTCGTGTAAGGAGGAGAAATGCGTACCATCACGTTCCCGACTTTAATAAAGGTCGGATTGTTGCAGATCGCGATTGCGATTTATCGTATCGCGACATTGCTGCTCGTGTTGGTCGAGATCCAATGACTGTTAGCAGAATATGGAATCGGTGGGTTCAGGAGTGTAATACGGAACGCCGTGCTGGATCCCAACGGCCTCGTAGCACTAGCAGTCGAGATAACAGGAATCTTATCCGCATGGCTGTAACGGATCGTGCAGCCACGTCTCGATCCCTGAGTCAACAGATGGGAACGTTTGCAATACAACAACCATCTGCACGAACACTTCGACGACGTTTGCAGCAGCATGGACTATCAGCTCGGAGACCGTGGCTGCGGTTGCCCTTGATGCTGCATCACAGACAGCAGCGCCTGCGATGGTGTACTCAACGTCCAACCTGGGTGCACGAATGGCAAAACGTCGTTTTTTTTCGGATGAATCCAGGTTCTGTTTACAGCATAATGATGGTCGCATCCGTGTTTGGCGACATCGTGGTGAACGCATATTGGAATCGTGCATTCGTCGTCGCCATACTGGAGTATCACATATCGTGATGGTAAGGGGTGCCATTGGTTACGTCTCGGTCACCTCTTGTTCACGTTGACGGCACTTTGAACAGTGGACGTTACATTTCAGATGTGTTACGACCCGTGGCTCTACCCTTCATCCCTGCGAAACCCTACATTTCAGGAGGATAGTGCACGACCGTATGTTGCAAGTCCTGTACGGGTCTTTCTGGATACAGAAAATGTTCGACTGCTGCCCTGGCCAGCACATTCTCCAGATCTCTCAACAATTGAAAACGTCTGGTCAATGGTCGCCGAGCAACTGGATCGTCACAATACGCCAGTCACTACTCTTGATGAACTGTGGTATCGTGTTGAAGCTGCATTGGCAGCTGTACCAGTACAAGCCATCCAAACTCTGTTTGACTCAAAGTCCAGGCTTAAAAAGGCTGTTATTATGGCCAGAGGTGGTTTTTTCTCGGTTCTGATTTCTCAGGATCTCTGCACCCAAATTTCGTGACATTGTAATCACATGTCAGTTCTGGTATAATATATGTGCCCAATGAATACCCGTTTATCATCTGTATTTCTTCTCGGTGTAGTAATTTTAATGGCCAGTGGTGTACCACCAGAAGTTCCAAAAAAGCGGAGTTGAATGTCCCCCATACCGTAATACTGCCCCCCCCCCCCCAACCCCGGAGGCCTGTATGCGTGGCCTGGTGCATGTTTCAAACAGCTGTTCACTCGGCTGACGGTGTACCTAGACGCCTCCAGCGATCCGGTGTAAGAAGAAGCGCGATTCATCCGACCAGACGAGACCTTTCCAATTGACCTGTTATTCAGTCTTCATGATTCCATGCACACTGCAGTCGTAATTGATGTCGTTGCGTCAGCATCTCAGTATATAAGGGGTCGTCTGGTATGGAGCCCTATGCTGAACAGTGTGCACTGGATGATGTACTCTGAGACACTTGTGCCTACATCAGCATTGTACTCTGCCGTAAGGTCCGTCACAGATCGCAACCTGTCCTGCTTTACAGAGCGTGAGAGCCTCCGATCTCAACCTTCTCTGCTGAGTCGTGGACGTCCAGCGCCTTGTCGCCTACAGTCGTCTCACCACACTTCATCCATTTTTCGTAGATGAGCTCGACAGTTGGATGCGATCGCTCGATGCGGTTCGATCTTACTCAGATGCTCATTCCCAGCCGCCGTGCAATAACAATATGCTCGTTGTCAGAGTGGCTTATACCAGTGTATTTTGTCGTTTTCAGCCCGTACCTTCGCTAGAAAGATACCTATTCGCCACTGCTACGCTTGTGTACTTCCTTTTCCGCTTCATGTGACTGAACACTTATTTTTCTGTCACTGACAGCGATTTCTTGAGATTTAATGACAAGCAGTAACTTCTCCATTACCTATTTAAACCTGATGCTGCAGTAATACCCTTACTGCATTCACTGTCTGATGCGAGGCCGTACTGCGTGATGGTGCGAGGGGCGGGTGAGGAAGGGAGGACGGCCGAGGGGTTCACATAGCCCCCTGCCAAAGGCGTGGACAAAGACTGACCGCAAAAACCACGAAAGACAGGCGGTTTAAGAATTAAGTGGCTCAGGCAAGTGAGTGCTGTTACTATCTTCTACGTCCAAAAAGAAATCTATCCGTCAGCCTGCGACTGTCAACGCCTCCTGTTGTCACAGTGGTAGTTTCGTCTAAGTAGCTTCGTAAAGAGACGGATGCTGCCGAAGAGACGTGTATCGCTTACATTGTTTATGCTGTTCCTATAGGGCTGGTTACCTGTATCGTAAATAACTTTCCTTCTACACTGGCTCAAGAAGCGAACGTTTAAATACAGCCCCCTGTAGTTCTGGAAATATACCGAGCAAATGTGGAATCGATGTCACACAGAAGCGCCGCTGAATGGGACTTAACTGCTGAGGTCATCAGTCCCCTAGAACTTAGAACTTCTTAAACCTAACTAACCTAAGGACATCACACACATCCATGCCCCAGGCAGGATTCGAACCTGAGACCGTAGCGGTCACGCGGTTCCTGACTGTAGCGCCTAGAACCGCTCGGCGATGATCCACATTTCGGACGCCATTCGTGACTGTTGGCTACATAGTTCGCTAATGTTCAACAATATTAAAAGCTTAAAGAGCCTTGATTGCAATAAAATACAAGTACAATAATGTTCTTACGGTTATTTGGTGTGGTTTTGTATTATGCTCATTCAAAAAGAGACGAGCCAGACACCCTAAAATGAAAACCGCTGAAGGGACCGTAATGACATTACATAGGGAAGAAATTGTGGTCCCTGTAAGAGCGCTGAGTTCCCAGGCTCGCCGCTAGAGGGACGTGGGCGCACACCAGCGTGACTATATAGCGAACACGAGTTCACGGATAGAGCCGCAGAATAACTTGCACACATAACGAATGCCATCTTAAAACACCAACACTTCCCTGACTTTTGGAAGGCGCCCAGGGTTCTGATGTTCAAGAAGCCATTCACTCCCACAAAATTACCATCAGGCTTCTGTACTAGCTCAGCAAGACTGTTGAGAAGGTAATACCAAAACGCATCACTACGCACTGCATCGTCAATGACGCCCTAAGACCGGAACAATACGGCTTTAGGAATCACAACTGAACAACATAACAGCCCCTCCACGTAGTCGAACATATAACACACGGCATCAACATGAACAAAGCCACAGGGGCCGTGTTCCTGAACATCGAAAAAGCTTTCGACCGTCGCGGGCAGTAAATGTATGTAGATGGCCTTGTAAGCCGAAAACTGGTTAACAATAGAAGTAATATTGTAGAAAAAAACAAACTGGTGCTTTTCATTTATTATAATGTTGTTCTACCATGAACCGACGGAAGATTCTGTTAACATACATGATCTGCAATATCCTCTAATGAGCCTAACTTTGGCAGAGAAAGGCGTCAAACATGCAGGTATAAAACTCTCAAACAGTCCACCCATGAAAGTGAAATGTTTGACAGATAGCAGAAGTCTTTCCCAATGTAGATAAAAGAGATTTTTCCTTGACAACTCCTTCTGTATCGTAGATTAGTTACTCATAACAAACGTGTTCGGTGTTTGTTCTGTTGATGCATTCCACATCATAATGTTTACGGTGAATTTGATATACAAAACAAATAGGTAACTAAGTCTTTTTGAATAACTCTAGTAGGATCTTAGAAGTTGGCGTACCCTATTTTACAGAATGCTTCCGATTTTTGACGATTACTGCCGACAGAGGACTGCAGCGAGATGCGATGGAGGAGGAAGCAAGAAAATAAGACGGAGAAGACGTACAATTTACTTGCCCCTCCAGCTAGTACTTCTGTTCTTGCCAAAGAGAACTACAGAATAATCCCTCTGTGGCAGATTAACGATAGTCAGGAGCTGTAGTCGTAATACCTGCAGAAAGGTGTACTCTATTCCACAAAGTTCAACCCTGGTGTAAACAAATGTATGCTCTGCCATTGATTATCGTCTGCATTGCCGAGACATCTGGTGTTGTACGACGATTCCAAGTAGCAATTATTTAAATATTAACTATTTTAATGACTATTGTGACAACTGCCACTGATGTGTAACTTGTTACTAATCGGCGATGTTACCCTACCTAGTGCCGCGAATAACGCTATCACACAAAGCTCACCTAGACATCCATGTTTTATTTAGCAGCATGGTGTCCGAGCAACGGTTGTCCACTTCCGTTAACTATATCTGAATTACAGCTCGTACTCAATCGTGTACACCCGGGGATGCTCGTCTCACGCTAAAAACGTCAGCTTACAGGCTGCCGCTCCTTTCAGTATACCTGAGGGGTCATTCAAAGCGATGCACACAGTTTGTGTCCTGAAATACCACCGTACGATGAATGTGATTCGACGATAACGCGATATGACTTTTTCACTAATGATAGGAGATGGCAAACTCACTCAAAATGCGAGGAAAGGGGGAAGATTATCCGAAAGTAACAATGAGTATTGAACGAGTACATGAACTCGTAATCAAATACTACACAACTTCAAAGTGTACTGAATTGTTCCTTATAGATCTGATTTGTAAAAGGACAAAAGTTTTTGCCGTCTACTACCTACGTTGTCTAACAATCTAAAAACATGGAGCTTGTCTGGTGACTGCAGTGATTTGCAAGTACTTAATCTCAGACGCAGGAAATATCGGAGACACTTACTCGGGTTGTAGAAAATATTTTGGGAAACGAGAAATCCTAGTAGCGAGCGCATGAGCCGTGTAACCCATGACAAGTGTGAGAAATACGCCACCCCAATAAAATACGTGAGAATTCCAACATGTAGGGAAATAAGCATGACAGAAACTTGTAACTCCAGGGATTATGCTCTTTTTATAGTTATTTCCACGTTGTTTCTCTTTATACTGAAACGATCCCATGGCTTATTTAATGTATTTCATGTTATGATACTATCATTCACTGTAAGTCATGAAGTACTTGATGATCCCATTACTGGCTGGTACATTTCGTAACATTAGCGAATGCGAATGTGAAATAATCTGGGTTAAGTTAAGTATCAAAGGTGGGTCGGATATGATAGTCGGATGCTTCTATAGACCACCTGCATCAGCAACCGTAGTAGTTGAGCGCCTCAGAGAGAACCTGCAGAACGTCGTGAAGAAGTTTCGTGATCATACTATTGTAATAGGGGGAGACTTCAATCTACCAGGTATAGAATGGGATAGTCACACAATCAGAACTGGAGCCAGGGACAGAGACTCTTGTGACATTATCCTGACTGCCTTGTCCGAGAATTACTTCGAGCAGATAGTTAGAGAACCAACTCGTGAAGCTAACGTTTTAGACCTCATAGCAACAAATAGACCGGAACTTTTCGACTCCGTGAATGTAGAAGAGGGTATCAGTGATCGTAAGTCAGTGGTTGCATCAATGACTACAAGTGTAATAAGAAATGCCAAGAAAGGAAGGAAAATATATTTGCTTAACAAGAGTGATAGGGCACAAATCGCAGAATATCTGAGTGACCACCATCAAACGTTCATTTCTGAGGAAGAGGATGTGGAACAAAAATGGAAAAAATTCAGAAACATCGTCCAGTACGCCTTAGATAAGTTCGTACCGACTAAGGTCCAAAGCGAGGGGAAAGATCCACCGTGGTATAACAATCATGTACGAAAGGTACTACGGAAACAAAGAAAGCTTCATCATAGGTTTAAGAGTAGTCGAATCATAGCTGATAAGGAAAAGCTGAACGAAGCGAAAAAGAGCGTAAAGAGAGCAATGAGAGAAGCATTCAACGAATTCGAACATAAAACATTGGCAAACAATCTAAACAAGAACCCTAAAAAGTTTTGGTCATATGTAAAATCGGTAAGCGGATCTAAATCCCCTATTCAGTCACTCGTTGACCACGATGGCACCGAAACAGAGGACGACCGAAGAAAGGCAGAAATACTGAATTCAGTGTTCCGAAACTGTTTCACTGCGGAAAATCGTAACACGGTCCCTGACTTCAGCCGTCGCACGGACGCCAAAATGGAAAATATTGAAATAAACGATATCGGAATTGAAAAACAACTGCTATCACTTAGTAGCGGAAAAGCATCCGGACCAGACGAGATACCCGTAAGATTCTACAGTGATTATGCTAAAGAACTTGCCCCCTTTCTATCAGCAATTTATCGTAGATCTCTGGAAGAACGTAAAGTACCTAGCGACTGGAAGAAAGCGCAGGTCGTTCCCATTTTCAAGAAGGGTCATAAATCAGATGCGAATAATTATAGGCCTATTTCGCTTACGTCAATCTGTTGTAGAATAATGGAACATGTTTTATGTTCTCGTATTATGACGTTCTTAGATAATACAAATCTCCTTCATCATAACCAACATGGATTCCGCAAACAGAGATCATGTGAAACTCAGCTCGCCCTATTTGTCCAAGAAATTCACAGTGCCGTAGACACTGGCGAGCAGATTGATGCCGTATTCCTGGACTTCAGGAAGGCATTTGATACGGTTCCGCACTTACGTTTAGTGAAAAAAATACGAGCTTACGGAATATCGGACCAGGTTTGTGATTGGATTCAGGATTTCCTAGAAGAAAGAACACAACATGTCATTCTTAACGGTTCAAAATCTGCAGATGTAGAGGTAATTTCGGGAGTACCGCAAGGAAGCGTGATAGGACCTTTATTGTTTACAATATACATAAATGACTTAGTTGACAACATCGGTAGCTCCGTGAGGCTATTTGCAGATGACACGGTTGTCTACAAGAAAGTAGCAACATCAGAAGACTCGTACGTACTCCAGGAAGACCTGCAGAGGATTAATGAATGGTGCGACAGCTGGCAGCTTTCCCTAAACGTAGATAAATGTAATATAATGCGCATACATAGGGGCAGAAATCCATTCCAGTACGATTATGCCATAGGTGGTAAATCATTGGAAGCGGTAACGACCGTAAAATACTTAGGAGTTACTATCCGGAGCGATCTGAAGTGGAATGATCACATAAAACAAATAGTGGGAAAAGCAGGCGCCAGGTTGAGATTCATAGGAAGAATTCTAAGAAAATGTGACTCATCGACGAAAGAAGTAGCTTACAAAACGCTTGTTCGTCCGATTCTTGAGTATTGCTCATCAGTATCGGACCCTTACCAGGTTGGATTAATAGAAGAGATAGACATGATCCAGCGAAAAGCAGCGCGATTCGTCATGGGGACATTTAGTCAGCGCGAGAGCGTTACGGAGATGCTGAACAAGCTCCAATGGCGGACACTTCAAGAAAGGCGTTACGCAATACGGAGAGGTTTATTATCGAAATTACGAGAGAGCACATTCCGGGAAGAGATGGGCAACATATTACTACCGCCCACATATATCTCGCGTAATGATCACAACGAAAAGATCCGAGAAATTAGAGCAAATACGGAGACTTACAAGCAGTCGTTCTTCCCACGCACAATTCGTGAATGGAACAGGGAAGGGGGGATCAGATAGTGGTACAATAAGTACCCTCCGCCACACACCGTAAGGTGGCTCGCGGAGTATAGATGTAGATGTAGATGATTGCCACCGTGTCACGTAATGTATATTGGTTGTTACTTAAAATAAAAAAAACTCTGTCGGTTATCTTTCTGTAGAAATAGTCAGGTCTGGCTTCTGTGTGTCTATAAATAGCTGTCAGACACTGATAGCCTACGGTATAACGCAGTCTTTATACCTGACGCTCCAGCAATCGATGGGGTATTTTATTTCAATTATTTGTGGATTTTTGTACGTACCTCATAAATATTTCTTTTTAAATACGATGTTTAAAATAATGTAGCTTTTCCGGTGATATGCCGTGTACTGTACACAATATTATAAGTCCATTTCTTCCCTTAGTGCATTATTTAGCCGCGGACTGTTTTTATACATGACGTCAACCAAATCTGGCACGCCATCAATATGTGTAACATGCCTATGATACATGCTATCCAGAGTCTTAAAGTCTTTGGATGAATGTGTATCAGTGACAACAAATTACCAGCTGCTATCAGCTACCATGTTGTTGTGCATAGAGCAATGTTCAGCATACGATCTTAAAAGATGTCACTGTAGTGTTTGGACCCTTTCGTAAAATGACGGAATATGACTACTTTTAGCTTGTAATTAAGAGTGATTTCAAAATGACATGAAATAGAGATGTTACAAATGTAAGTAATAAGTTTGTACAGTAATGCTGTATCTTAACGTGGGGTGTGTAAAGTGTTATTTATACATGGCCATGTAAGCAGACAGTGTAGTGCTGGTTTTACAGGTGCCTGACAATGACACCTAGTCGAAGTTAGCTAATCGTTTAAATAAACATCGCATTACAGCCTACTACGGACCGTATTTAAATTTATTAAGCATTTGGAGGCTGTGGATCCCAGAAATACTAAATCTTAGGAAGTGTTACACAGTCACAGACATTCCGCAAGTGTTCAAAAACCATGTGTGTCTCCACGACATGTGCCAGAAATATGTGTAACATGCCTATGATACATGCTATCCAGAGTGTTAAAGTCTTTGGATGAATGTGTATCAGTGACAACAAATTACCAGCTGCTATCAGTTACCATGTTGTTGTGCATAGAGCAATGTTTTCATTGCGGTCCTTGGGCCTTATGTCTGTGAACCTGTCACAGTGTAAAGTGACATGTCCACGCTCTCCGCAAGCGCACATAGCTGTTCGGCTGAGACCAAACCGATGGAGATGTTCTGGGTATGGACCACGACCCGTAAGGAAATGGACCTTGCCATGTGCGGGATCTATATGTTTCAGACTAATTCATTCCTTGCTGTTTGGGAAAAACGCGTAGACGCGACGACCCTTTTCTGTAGAATCCCATGCTCTCCGGCAGATATCATTTCGCCAGCGGTTTACATGTCGCCTTTTTGTGACGTCCTCTCCTATAATATCAAATATTTTGTCGCATCTGCCTTTCTCCAAGCAGTACGCTGCTGCTCTTTGACGGACGGTGATGTCAGTGGAGCACACACTCCCATCGCGAAGTATGGTGCGTCCGCCGATGATGTGCAGAAGACAAATTCTGTGGGCAAGTCTCACAATGCTTTTATGTTTTGCAAGCTTCATTCGATGTGACCAGGCGCTCGCTGCAAAGCATACTATGGATTCGAATGGTGCGATTGATGTGTACGTATCGTCTTTATGGGCAGTCTATATATTGTTGTATTTAGTCTTGCTAACTTATGGATTATTTTCATTGGCTTTCTCTGTTGTAAGTATGATATGTTCACTAAACTTATGTCCGCCCCCGGTAGCTGAGTGGTCAGCGCGACAGACTGTCCTTCCTCAGGGCCCGGGTTCGATTCCCGAGATTTTCTCCGCTCAGGGACTGGGTGTTTTGTTGTCCAAATCATCATCATTTCATCTCCATCGACATGCAAGTCACGGAAATGGTGTCAACTCGAAAGACTTGCACCCGGCGAACGGACTACCCGACGGGAGGCCCTAGTCACACGACATTACATTACTAAACTTATGTTTGTCGTCAACGGGTAGACCTGCGTGCCGCTACGCTTCTGACACTAGGAGCAAAGCAAGCAATGGAAAATCGTAGGTTTCATCACTGCTAGGAAGACTAAGATCCAGCCGAGTGCTTTTTGGGACTGCCACAATTTGGAGCTAACAGATTATGCTCGTAAGTGCCAAGCGTCACACGAACATAATCCTGGCGAGGCTACACGAGACTGTGAAGACGAAGAGCCCAGCGAAGCTGACCGAGAGGGTGGTATTTCTTCGCGACAACGACTCATCTCATTCTACACAGCCACTCGAGCAGCCTCTTGGGTTATGAGAGTTTGACTCACATTCCGCATTCTGCCAATATGGCACCCGCTGCCTTATATCTCTTTCCTCACATGAAGAACCTTCGCGTAGCAAGTGGCAGTTCCACAGCTGTCTCCACCAAGTCATCCACCCACAGGGAAAGAACGTTTCTCTATGAAGGGTGAAAATGCAGAGAAAAACTGACACAATCGCCAAATTGGACGGCGTAACTTTTAATCCGTCTTGATTGCAAAATGTGTGTTCATCTTCAAATTTGTAACGATCTTCGGAACCATCTTCAGATCTGTAACGATAATGATACTAATTTACTATTTCACGAATGCAAGCTTTTTTGATCCTATCTAATCAACATCAAATGTACCAGAACGTACCTGATATTTCGGTTACAGGAGTAACCCGTCCAAATACAGCAACTTTAATATGCTGCGTCACATAAAATTGGTTGGCAGAATGCACGTCATTTATATTAATTATTACCAACAGGTGGGGTCTGGTACATTTGTTACATTACACATGCACATACTGTATTCTGTAGATTTTTGTAATTAACTTTTATCTCTAAAAGTACTTAATTAAAATCTGTAGATGTCAAGGTTAAAATCTGTGCTTGTCAATATTAAAATACACAGTAAAATTATCATTTTTATACGATCTAAAAACAAAGGGCGATTTGTATATCTATGGCGCTGGTGTAGATTTGTTTTCCTCCATCATGTGCTTCCGTGGTTCCCGACATTTTGGGTCGAGCCACGATCCGCTCAATCGTATGACGTCCATGAAAAATGGTTAAAAAGGCCCTGAGCACTATGGGACTATGGGACTTAACTGCTGAGGTCATCAGTCCCCTAGAACTTAGAACTACTTAAACCTAAGTAACCTAAGGACATCACACACACCAATGCCCGAGGCAGGATTCGAACCTGCGACCGTAGCGGTCGTGCGGTTCCAGATTGTAGCGCCTAGAACCACTCGGCCTCTCCGGCCGGCTGACGTCCATCGCAAGAGGGCCCCGTAAATGACGCCAGGCGCTGCATGCATTTTCCAGGTTCTCCATCATGCACCATCTGTCATCCCTCGGTCTGGACCTCCACACGCAACAGTTGTCATATTAGTAAGTCGTCATAAATACTAAAATAGACGTTATGATTGAACTCACTTTGCTCGTTGAGGATTAAATCTGGATCATTCTTTTTGTGGGTGTCTATTTCAATTTCTTCAAAAATGTTAAGAAAACGTCCCTTATGAGCTCTATGCAGGATATCTAAATTTTGTTCAATGTTCGTGACTGAGTGCTCTGAGGCAGCCACATGCGTCCGCAACCCCGTTTTGCTTTGAGAGTAGGTGTGCTCCCTGAATCTGGTTTCAAAGTTCCTACCAGTATGCCCTATATATTGTTTACAGCAGTCGTCACATTTGGTCTTATATACACCTCAATCCTAAAATTTGTAGTAAATGTACCAGACGCCACCTGTTGGTAATAGTGTTATAATTAATATAAATAATATGCATTTTGCCAACCAATTTCATGTGACGCAGCATGCGAAAGTTGCTGTATTTGGGCGGGTTACTCCTGTAACCGAAATATCAGGTACGTTCTGGTACATTTGATGTTGATTAGGTAGGCTGAAAAAGGCTTGCATTCGTGAAATAGTAAATTAGTATCATTACGGTTACAGATCTGAAGATGGTTCTAAAGGAACCTAAACCGGTCATATGAATAAACATTATGCGATCAAGACGGATTAAAAGTTACTGAGTCGTGTATCGACTCGTGCTACACCTTGTGTTTAGATTGCATTGGTTTTCCTTTTCTTCGCCTGATATGTTTGTTTGATATGTTGTCTGTCATTAAGTGGCTGCTTGGTTGTCTTTTCCCTCTGCTATCGATATCTGCGTTTTTGCTTCCGGGAAACTGCTATGGAGAAAGTGAGATCTTTGACCGGTTGTAACCTCGTGTGGTGGCGCGGAAGTAGGGGCGTTGCGCGCAGAGACTCTGGTGGACACGGGAGGCAGTGTGGCTCTCCAGCGTGGGCCAGGCGTGGTCGGTTGTACCGAGTCGCCACGTGATGTATGTCGGTTGTGTGTAACTAGCGGGTCGAGTTGGCAGAAGAGCTCCACACCTGTTGGTTGTATACAGAATCGCCCCACGAGTAGTCGCTGTTCATTTCGCCTTGGTGGGACGTTAACAAGCTGTTTCAAATCCTCCGTTTCAACACTGGAGTTTAAAAGGAGACACCTAACATGAAGGAGCGGTCACTACCCGTCAACGTTGCAGAGAAGACGTGAACTCCGGTGACAGAGCGTGTTGTCGCGTGACCGTGGCGTGTCGGGTACGCTGGCGACGCGTGCGCGGTCGGATGTGTGGATCCTTGCCATCGGAGGTCGTGTACTGGCTGTTCGAGCATAATTGCAAGTTAAGTTCGTGGAAGGTTTAATCTTTAAGTAATAATTTTGTGTAACTAGCGTCTCTTCTGCCTTGTGGCCTCCGGCGACCGGGTTTCCTATCCCTGGCACCGGTGTAATTGAAGACAGTGATCTTTCCTCCTCCTCTCGTTACTGTCCGATGGGGGGTGTAGTTTTGGCAGTTTAATTGTTTCGCTATTCTGTCGTGGGTTATGAGTAAATTTATGCTTCTTGTTGGTTGATCATGTGGTCGCTCATTCAGGACTCTGTGGTGTAATGTTTCCTTGCACGAGGTTAGCTCTAATTCTGTCAGCAAGTTAAGCCATCTTATAACAAGTTTTCGCTGGCTAAAAGTCGATGCAGTGACCAGCCTGAGAGTGGCAATTGTGTTTATGGGCGTATTTAAATTGGTCAGTATTCTGTATAGCCTGAGTGAATTGTGGCCGTCTTACACGGGTCCGTCATATCTGTTATGTTCTAATGATATTCCAGGACACTCTCGTTTAAAATTTTTTTTAAATTCCTCCAAGTTTGTAACTTCCTTTTATTGCCATTAATCGTGTGTTTGCTGAGACCTGTTCAATTTTTTTTTAAATGGCGGTGTTGGTAGCTTCACTACCTCACCGTACCTTATTAACAAAGATCTGTATTTACTTTAGTAGCCTGTTTACTAATGTCCTTTAAATTTTTTTAAAATTGTTGTATTGCTATAAATTACTTTGGTTGGCATTAGCGGCGTGTTTTAGAAGGTAGTTTATTGCCGTACTGCAGGCTTCTGTGTTTTTTAAAAAGTTTTTAAACTGTTGTGTTGCTATAAATTACTTGATTGCCGTTAGCGGCGTGTTTTAAAAGGTTGTTTATTGCCGTACTACTAGCTTCTGTGTTTTTTTAAATTTTTTAAAATTGTTGTATTGGTATAAATTATTTGATTGCCGTTAGCGGCGTGTTTAAAAGGCTGTTTATTACTGTACTGCTAGTTTCTGTAAGATATGAATAGAACATTTGTGAAAATCTCAACTCGACTGTAAAATACTACAAATTTGGCCCCGTTTTCCAACTTGTGGTGTGGCTTGTAGTAACTGTAACCACTGTGCCTGTCAGTTACATTGTAAAATCACTGATTGCGGCTATCCTATCAGACATCATGTCTGGTTTTGCAAATTTCCTGAGCTGGCACCAGCTTCTGACTCTGCGTGACAGAGCGCCGCCGCTTCGCTTCGCCCCCGGTGCGGACGCTACCGGCTGGAGCCGCCCCCGCGCCAGACACGCCCACTGCAGCCTCGGCGTCTGTTTTACCGCCGCCGCCGCCGCCGCCGCCGCCTCTGCCGGATCGATGCCGCCTAGCGCCGGCCAGCGTCGCACCGCGCCAGCAGTTCCGCGGAGCTGTAGGCAGCCAGGCGTCGTGACGCCGCGCCTCGCCTCGTTGCTATACGCAGCGCGTTGCTGTGGAGACACGACAGCTGCCGTCGTCGAGGTAGCCAACCGCTGGGCGGTTATAAACCACCGCTGCGGGACTGACCTTGCTGGCCTTGGCGGGAATGACAAAGACGTTGACGAGGTCGCGGGCTGCAATCCTGCCTGAGCCTATTTATTAGCCGTCCAACTTTCCCTTTCTCGATCCCAGGCGGGGATTTTCACTTCTTTACTATAAACTCTATCCGCAACGCATTTCCTTGACAATACTCACATATGCCACTGAATGTTGCAAACTTGTATCATTGTGCTACACATACACTCATGCTCATAAATTAAGAATAATTGCAGAATGTGGTGCCACATAACGTGGCACTACACAAAACTGGCGCTAATAGCATAGGCACATAGGGAACACACACGACACAGATCTGTCCAGGGTATTGAGAAAACCGTCCCGAAACACGTGTGCAACAAAACGCCACTGTTTCCTGCACATGTACATCAGTATGCGATATGATCACCATGCACACGTACACAGGCCACACAACGGGTTGGCATACTCTGGAGCAGACCTCAATAGTGACGGTGGCTAGAACAGTTGCAAAGTCGAAGAGGAAGAAGAAGGTTCTGCTGTTAGGTAGTCCTCATGGCAGAGGTGTAGGGCAGCAGTTGCAGGAAGTGCTGGGGAGTGAGTACCAGGTCACCAGCGTTGTGAAGCCTAATGCAGGATTGGCTCAGGTGACTGTTAACATAGGGGGGTTATGTAGGGATTTTACTAAAGAGGATCAGGTAGTGACTGTGGGTGGGGCTGGTAATAGTATTGATAGGGGTGGGGAGTATGACAGAGATGGTGACCTGGAAAAGATAGCCACTCATACTGGCAACACGAATGTGCATTTCGTGGAACTGTCTCAGCGTCACGATCGGCCTCATCTTAATACAGCCGTCAGGCGTAATAACATGAGACTTGGGGGTGCGCTGATGACAGAAAGCATGGGTCACATTTCAGTCGTGTCGGTGGAGTCTATCAGCAGGACGGGTTTCACTAGACACGGCCTGCACCTCAACAGGTATGGGAAGGGGAGGTTGGCAAAGCTTATAGGTGACAGCATAGGTGGGGTTGGTGGGATCACTCATGGGAAAATTCCTGCAGTAGTAGGTGTTAGAGCTGCACCTTTTTTAGATTGAAGTCAGCTGATAGGTATTCCTGCTTAAGGGAAGTCTCTCTAACAAAGGAACCACTTTTGACAAAGCTTAGGTATCAGAGTAATTAGGGACTTAGTATATTTCATCAAAATATACAAGGTATTAGAGATAAAGTTAGTGAAATGTTGACTCAGAAATTATTGGTATATCTGAACATTTCTTAAATAAGGAGATAATTCAGAGGCTTCCTTTACCAGGATACAGGTTGGCTGGCAGCTTTTCGAGGAGCTCTTTGCAGTGTGGGGAGAAGCCCTGTATGTGGGAAACGGCATCCCATTTGAGTCGATTGATGTTTCAAAGTACTGCACTGAAAAGGTGTTTGAATGTTGTGCAGGTGTGGTTAAATTTATTGGAGCTAAACCTCTAACTGTTGTTATTTATAGATCCCCAGACTCCGATTTCACAACATTTTTGCTAGAGTTAGAGGAGGTTCTTGGTTCACTTTATAGGAAATACAAAAAGTTAGTTATATGTGGTAACTTCAATATTAATTGTATAAGTGATTGTGCAAGGAAGAGGATGCTGGTAGACCTTGTAATATCTCTTTATATTCGATGAATTATTCAGATACAATTCTACCCTTGAATGACGTTTACTAATTTTCTATCTTCATACTCGCAGAATCCATGAGAAAAGTAGTTCATACAATAGCTATGCCATGAGCGCATAAGTATTCTTTGTAGTACTCTCTCTGGTGGTTGTTAAAAAAAAAAAAAGGAAAGGGAGCTTCCGAGATTGTCTTCGTGCCGATTAGCCTGAGCTTGGTATGGAATAACTGTAATCTGATTATTGAGATTTATCACAGAAGATAACTGATACGAACTGTACGATTAAAAAGGAAATATATATAGATTCCTCCTTCAAATAAAAGGTGTGTATTTGAAATTTGAGAATTAATGATATTTATCGATATATTGCGTAGTTGTTAATCAGAAGGGAACTTCCGAAAGACTGGATACGAACCTGTATTTAATAATCCAAGAGCTCCATTACTTCTTCGGAAGGTTAAGCTTCATCAAAGCCAAATATCCGCTTGATATGAGGTGTCCCGACTGATTATACAACGCTCCCAAAATTACGAGGCATTTTATTTGTACAGATTAGCAGACTGCCGCAAAGCACGAGCCTGCAGAGAAGAAGAATCTTTGCCTGATTTCATTCTAACAAGTAAAATTTCAGAATCATTTTGAGTGACTGAGCTATGACTGTGTTTCCTATCATTAATGATTGATTGCTCGAACGAATTGAGAGCTACATAATTACGTAGATAGAAGGAAAAATTACAGTGGCGCCAGTGTGACAGGACTCTCTTGGATTGTTATATAATATATGTATTTTTTTTTTCATGAAAACCAACGAGAAGGAGAAGTAATGAACCTGAAGTGAGATACGGTGCCCATAGTAAAAGATTGCTGATACCAAGAAACGATTTCAACTATTGGACAACACCAAGACTATAGAAAAAGGCCAGAGAAATCTAATTTTTTTATCCTGTAGTTAAAATAGTTTGAAATCAATTTAGAAAGAACTTTTTCCCAGATAGTAGTTAGATTGTAGAACCGTATATTGTGTGATTTTCGTATCTGGACATTGAACTTTATACCATCTGTGAAGTAATTTGAAAGTTAAGTGTGTCTACTACAGTAAATTTGAAACTGTATTTAGTGATTAGAACCTGATATTGACAGTTATTTAATGGTATTGACTAGAGCGGCATTTAAAATGTCATTGAATCAGCAACGAGACGTGCAACAGCCTTCAGCTGTTTGCGCAGGAGCAGAGGCCACGGATAGTTGTGGCTAGCGGTAGCAATATAAATAATCCCGCTGGTTCAGAAAACATTCATACAACAGCTGATCAGACTGCTGTTGACACATTAGTTGTTATTATGCAACAGTTGTCTCTATTAGCCGAAGGCCAAGCGGAGGTAAAACGAGACTTATGCGTTAAACAAAATGAACTTCAAAATCAATTAGCCGAAAATCAAACAGAATTACAAAATCAGTTAAGAGCAACCTTTACCGAATTAGATCAGAGATTAAATACCCAGACACAGGAAATAAAAGAACAGGCAGAAAGGACCGAACAGAATCTTATTGCTCAAATTGAGCAGGTCCGCCAACAATGCCAAGAAAACAATAGTAAATTAAAAGCGGAACTAACCGAATATGTATCCGTCAAAATTGACACGATACAAAAACAAGTAGATCTGTTTCCTCAAGTAATACAAGCTCAAGAGGACATACAGTGTTCCGTAGCTATGATACCAGAAATTATAGAATCCCAAGATAATCTAAAGAAGCAATTTGACGAAGTGAAGGAAAAACAGGAGACAGTGGAACATAGAATGAATGTACTTGCGGGAAAGTTTTCAGAAATGACATTACAGCGGCAAAATTTTCCTTCGGAAACCATAGAAGAAACTGTGAAAGTAGCTTTACAGTCAATCTCAGAGTTCCCAGGAGAATTTTTTCAACAAAGGGTTAAAGGAAGTTCGTGAACAACTTGGCGAAGAATTCTCGCGTTGGAAAGGAAATATCGAAAAATCACTAAATCTCTCGCAGGAGGATTTAGAAACAGCGAGAAGTAGGAAACACATTCTCAATCTGCGCGTGAAATTCCGTCCACGTCAAGATTCGATGTAGACAGAACTGTAACGTCACAAGTTAGATTCGATATAACGGATAGCCACAGGGAAGAGTACGAACAGGATGATTTTTGGAATCGTAGTACCGTTGAGGAAAAGATGATTAAACAGAGACAATTTCAAATCTTTAACCCTGACAAAAAGAATGTTCATCCTGTAGTCTTTAATCGAAGTTTCAGAGGTTTATTTCCACGATCTTGGACAGAATGGCAAAAGATTAGTTTTGTATCTGGATATATACAAGGATGAGGAGCATTGTGGGCATCCGAACAAACATCTTCTTGTTAATGTTACAAAGAATTTGAGCAGGCTTTTCTAGCAAAATATTGGTCTGCTGGAGTACAAGAAAGACTTAGGCAGGAAGTATTATATCCTGAGCCTTTCTCATTTTCTAGAGGATCTCTAAAGAGATATTTTGAGAAATACATTAATAAATCTTTGTATTGGGATGTACCGATTCCTTTGCCGGATATACTTAGAATACTCAAGTCCAGACTACCCACCAGTATAAGGAATCAGCTGTTATATATAAATGATAAGGATATAGACTCATTTATGACTACGCTTGATCGTATTGATATAATTGAGGAGGACAATAAAAGGGCAAGAGAAATGTCATATCAAAGAAGAGCAATAGAAGCGAATCCGAGCTGCAACTCGAGTGGGAATGGCAGTAATGGTAGCAGTAACAATAATCATAACCAACTACACTCTCCGAGGAGACTTAGCAATGGACAAAATGCAAACAATAATTATTACCATAATGGAAACTTTAGTAATGGTGCAGCGAGGGGCTATTTTAGGAACAGTAGGAATTTTAATCGATATAATCCAATGTATGGCAACACAGGACAGTTCTACCAACACCAGCAGAACAACAACAATAATTACACGAATCAAGCAAGACAACATAGACAGAATTCACCACAACAACCGATAATCACTGAAGTAGCTGAAGAGACAAATACCAATCGGACCAGCAATCAGTCAAACTAAACACGACCGCATCGTGCCCCGGAGGAGCGGTCAGCGGATCTGTTAGGGGCGAAACAGTAAAATTACAATTGTTAAGATATAACGATGGTGAGCTGTTGACTGAAGAGTTAACAAAGGATTTAATAACGTGCCATAATGACAGATCGAGTGTTCCGGTATCGGAAGTATTTGTTGAAATAGAGGAAGTTCCAACGAATGTGATATTGGACACCGCCGCTTCCGCCAATGTCATCTCAGGCGCTCTTTTTCGGAGAATTATTAGGAAGAAGAAGGTACCAATTTTGCCAGTACAGAACTGCAAAATCATCGGAGCTGTTAGAACACGCTCTCCCAATGTCAGAATACAAACACAATTAGAGATGAAAATGGGAAATGTAGCAATAAAATGCATGTTCCTTGTAGTGGAGAAGTTATTAGTGGACTGTATTCTTGGTATTGGAAGTATGCAGGAGTACGATTGTCGGATTGATTTTTTGGAAGGAATAGTTAAATTTAGATTAAATGGAGAAGAGATAGCACTGGATTTAAATAGAAAGGAAACGGTGTATGAGAAATATTGTCGCGGTGCCATAATTCAATTAATTGACACTACAAACGGTCGTTGGAAGGAGCTTTCAAAGGATTTGATACAACAGGAGGACTTTAACCAAACAACAATGATAAAAGCTAGTGAATCAAATCAGCTTACCGGAGAACAAAGGCAGCAGCTTCATTACTTGTTAGAGGCATATGAAGAGATTTTTTATGAGAAACCAGGAATTATTAAAGGGTATATTTGTCACCTACAACTGAAGCCACATCAGACTTACTGTTACACGCACTATCCGATCCCCTGGCGTTTAAAACAATTCGTTCAAAGGGAGATAAATGGAATGTTAGAATGGAACTTGATTGAGCCATCAACTAGTCCATATTGTTCTCTGCTCTTAGTCGTCCCAAAACCTGGAGGTAACGTTAGATTAGTTCTGGATGCGAGAGAGATTAATAAAATAATAGTACCGGTAAGAACTCATCCGGAAAATATAGATGAATTAATTCAAAATTTCCGGGATGTTTCGTACTTAACTAGTGTTGATTTGAGAAGTTCGTACTGGCAGGTCCAAATGGATGAAGAATCTAGGAAATATACCGCATTTATCTATGCTGGGAGAAGTTACCAATTTAGAGTTGTCCCGTTCGGACTTAATATTAGTGCCGGAATATTTATTTCAGCGTTGGATTATGTTCTTGGACCAGAATTGCGTAGTCGTATAACTGTGTTTGTTGACGACTTATTAATAGCCACGAAAACATGGGAAGAGCATTTGCATTTTTTGGAAAGGATTTTTGCTGTTTTCAAGAAAACCAGAATTACAGTAAACTTACAAAAGTCTCATTTTGCTTTTCCACAAATTAAGTTCTTAGGACATATGATAGATGCAAAAGGTATCCTGCCTACCGAGAAGAAGTGCAATTCGAAATTTTCCATCACCACGGAATAAAAGACAGCTGAAGGGATTTATAGGTATGGCATCGTTCTTCCGTCGTTTCATAAAGACTCAAGCCATGAATTCTGAGGCATTAAACCGGCTTCTACGGAAGGATGTGCCATGGCAATGGACTGAAGAATGTGAACTAGCTTTTCGAGACATTAAAGACCAACTCGTTAACGCATCCTTATTATATCACCCTGATATGAATTGTGAGTTCTGTCTGTCCACGGATTCATCGGATGTTGGATTAGGTGCTTGTCTCTTCCAAATAAGGAAAATAAAAGGGGTACCAACATTCTGTCCGATAGCATTTGTTAGTCGGGTGTTATCGCCCTGTGAAAGAGCCTATACGACCACAGAACTTGAAGCACTTGCGGTTATCTGGGCATTCAAGAAGTTTAACTATTATTTATATGGTTCGAAAACGATTGTGTATTGTGACCATCAATCACTAACCTTTTTGGAAACATGTAAATTATTACATCCTAGACTGTCACGTTGGACAATGACACTACAACAGTACCAATTTAAAATTATTCATGTGTCTGGCAAAGAAAATATTATTGCGGATGCACTGTCAAGATCCCCAGAAGGTGGTAACTTCAATATTAATTGTATAAGTGATTGTGCAAGGAAGAGGATGCTGGTAGACCTCCTTAATTCATATAATCTTATGCAAACCGTATTCTTTCCAACGAGAGTGCAAGGGAACAGTAGAACAACCATAGACAACATTTTTGTTCATTCCTCATTAATAGAAGGGCATTCTGTTAGCAAAAAGGTGAATGGCCTTTCACATCTTGATGCACAAATTTTAACTCTAAAAGATTTTTGTGGTGCAACACCTGTTAAATATAGTCATCAGCTGTTTAGGAAAGCTGATCCAGCTGCTGTAGAGACCTTTGTAAACCTCATCAAGGAACAAGAGTGGCAAGATGTTTATGGCGCTGATACAGTAGACGATAAATATAATGCTTTTCTCAAGACATTTCTCGTGCTCTTTGAAGGTTGCTTTCCGTTAGAACGTTCAAAACAATGTACTAGCACAAACAGGCAGCCTGGGTGGCTGACTAGAGGGATACGAATATCTTGTAGAACAAAGTGGCAATTATTATCAAAACGTTAGAAACAGTCAAAATCTAAATGCAGCAGCCCATTACAAAGAGTATTGTAAGGTGCTTAAAAATCTTATTAGGAAGGCAAAAAGTATGTGGTATGCAGGTAGAATAGCTAAGTCTCAGGATAAAATTAAAACCATACGGTCAGTCGTAAAGGAAGTGGCTGGTCTGCAGAGACAGTTTGAGGATATAGAATCAGTGCGTAGTGGGAATGTCCGTGTTACTGATAAGTCGCATATATGTACAGTATTTAATAATCACTTTCTGAATATATCAGGTGAACTAAATAGAAACCTGGTCCCAACAGGGAATCATATAGCGCTCTTAGAAAAAAGTGTTCCGAGACTGTTACCTGAAATGCTCCTGCATGATACTGACAAGAGGGAGATTGAGTTAATAATTAAATCACTAAAGACCAAGAACTCTCATGGATATGACGGGGTATCTAGCAGAATACTGAAGTATTGTTCTACGTATGTTAGCCCAGTACTTAGCCATATCTGTAACTTTTCCTTTAGGAGTGGTCGGTTACCTGACCGATTAAAGTACTCGGTAGTGAAGCCACTTTATAAAAAGGGAGACAGGAATAATGTCGACAGTTATAGACCTATATCTATGCCATCGGTGTTTGCTAAAGTTATCGAGAAGGTTGTATATACAAGTTTACTGGAGCATTTAAATTCACATAATTTGCTGTCAAATGTTCAGTTTGGTTTTAGAAATGGTTTAACAACTGAAAATGCTATATTCTCTTTTCTCTGTGAGGTTTTGGGCGGATTAAATAAAAGGTTGCGAACGCTAGGTGTTTTCTTTGATTTAACGAAGGCTTTTGACTGTGTTGACCACAAAATATTACTGCAGAAGTTGGACCATTATGGAGTAAGGGGAGTAGCTTACAATTGGTTCACCTCTTACTTTAAGAACAGAAAGCAGAAGGTAATTCTCCGCAATATTGAGAGTGGTAGTAATGTTCAGTCCCAATGGGGCACTGTTAAGTGGGGCGTTCCCCAAGGGGCGGTGCTGGGGCCACTGCTGTTTCTTATTTATATAAATGATATGTCTTCTAGTATTACAGGTGATTCAAAAATATTTCTGTTTGCTGATGACACCAGCTTGGTAGTGAAATAAGTTCATGAAATAAGTTCGTGGCTTGTGGAAAATAATTTGATGCTAAATCACAGTAAGACTCAGTTTTTACAGTTTCTAACTCACAATTCAACAAGAACTGACATTTTAATCAGACAGAATGGGCATGTTATAAGCGAGACGGAACAGTTCAAGTTCCTAGGCGTACGGATAGATAGTAAGCTGTTGTGGAAAGCCCATGTTCAGGATTTTGTTCAGAAACTAAATGCTGCTTTATTTACCATTAGAACAGTATCTGAAATAAGTGACACTTCAACACGAAAAGTAGTCTACTTCGCATATTTTCATACGCTTATGTCGTATGGTATTATTTTTTGGGGTAATTCTTCTGATTCACAAACGGTATTTTTGGCTCAAAAACGGGCTGTTGGAGCTATATGTGGTGTAAGTTCGAGAACGTCTTGTCGGCCCCTATTCAATAGTCTGGGAATTCTGACATTGCCCTTACAGTATATATTTTCTTTAATGTCGTTTGTTGTTAGCAATATTAGCCTATTCCCAAGAGTTAGCAGCTTTTACTCAGTTAATACTAGGCAGAAATCCAATGTGCATGTGGAATGCACTTCCTTGACTCTTGTGCAGAAAGGAGTGCAGTATTCTGCTGCATCCATTTTCAATAAGCTATCACAATAACTCAAAAATGTTAGCAGTAGCCCAAACTCTTTTAAGTCTAAACTGAAGAGTTTCCTCATGGCTCACTCCTTCTATTCTGTTGAGGAGCTCCTGGAAGAGCTAAAAAACTGAGCAAATTGCAGTGTTACATTGTTAATTTTCTTCATTTAAACTTACGACTTTTCACCTGAATATGATTTTTATATTTCATTTTATCTGTTTCTAATATCGTGTTATAATGTCATGTATTGACTCGTTCCATGACCATGGAGACTTCTCCTTAATTTGGTCCCACAGAACAATAAATAAATAAAAAATAAATAAAAATAACAGCTACTGGGGTATAGCCCGCCATTCTTGCACCAGTGCCTGTCGGAGCTCCTGAAGTGTCCTAGGGGTTTGAAGACGTGCAGCGATACGTCGAACGAGAGCATCCCAGACGCGCTCGATGGGGTTTAGGCCTGCAGAACAGGCAGGCCACTCCATTCGCCTGATATCTTCCGTTTCAAGGTACTCCTCCACGATGGCAACCCGGTGGGGCCGTGCGTTATCATCCATCAGGAGGAAGGTAGGACCCATTGCACTCCTGAAAAGGCGGACATACTGGTGCAAAATGACGTCCCGATACACCTGACCTGTTACAGTTCCCCTGTCAAAGACATGCAGGGGTGAACGTGCACCAATCATAATCCCACCCCACACCATCAAACCACGACCTCCATACAGGTCCCTTTCAAGGACATTACGGAGTTGGTACATGGTTCCTGGTTCACGCCAGATGAAAACCCGGCAAGAATCACTGTTCAGGTTATACCTGGACTCGTCCGTGAACATAAACTGTGACCACTATTCCAGTGACCATGTACTGTGTTCTTGACACCAGGCTTTACAGGCTCTCCAGGGGTCAGTGTAATGCACCTTGCAGGTCTCTGGGCGAATAAACCATGTATAGTCTGTAGACTATGTGTCTGGAGACAACTATTCCAGTGGCTGTGGTAAGGTCCCGAGCAAGGCTACCTGCAGTACTCTGTGGCCGTCTGCGGGCACTGATGGTGAGATATCGGTCTTCTTGTGGCGTTGTGCACTATGGACATCCCGTACTGTAGCGCCTGGACACGTTTCCTGTCTGCGGGAATCGTTGCCATAATCTTGAGATCACACTTTGTGGCACACGGAGGGCCCGTGCTACGACCTGCTGTATTCGACCAGCCTCCAGTCACCCTAGTATTCTACCCGTCATAAAGTCATCAATATGTGTTCTTTGAGCCATTTTCAACACACAGTCACCATTAGCATGTCTGAAAACGTCTGCACACTTATTCGCTGCACCGTACTCTGACATGCACCAACACACCTCTGCACATGTGCAGTGCTGCCAGCGCCACCATGCGACAACCGCAGGTCAAATGCACAGCATCGTCATACCCCGAGGTGATTTAAACCCGCAAACCGCCCACAGGAGCGTTGTTTCACGATGTATCAGCATTATCCTTAATTTATGAGCATGAGTGTACTTCAGGATGTATCACGACGTAAACAAAGAGATGTGTGAAAAACCACAATTCCTTAAAGCGGAGCGCAGTCATCCAGTACTTGACAATAAGGGTAGCTAACGCCTACCAACACACTTTAAAGTGAACTTCAGACCTTTCCTAACTTCCCCTCCCTTACAGCTGCTAAATATAATAAAGGGGAAACAGTACATTGAGGTGGCAAACGTCAGGGGAAACGATAAGCACACATACAGATGGAGGTACTGACGCGTACACAAGGTGTATGTACTCAGGTGACTGATGTAACATGTTCTCAGGCGCGATTATGACTGCACGACGGGAACTAACAGACTTCGAATGCGGAATTATAGTTGGAGCTAGACGCCATTCTATTCCGGAAATCGTTAAGAAATAAAGGGCAGCGCATGGGCGGAGCTGACGTTTGAATACGAGGTGTGGCTAGAAAAAAACCGGACTATTACTGGTGAAACAATAAAACGAATGCAATAAGGCTGAAAGTCGCGTGGCCTGTCACGTGACTCTCGCTCCGCCTACTGCTCGAGTTTCATCTGCCTCCTGCACTCAGTCTGCCCGTGGCGTCTGTTTTAAGTAGTTGACGTTTTGTCTGTGCGTCGGAAAATGTTGAGTGTACAGAAAGAACAGCGTGTTAACATCAAATTTTGTTTCAAACTAGGAAAATCTGCAAGTGAAACGTTTGTAATGTTACAACAAGTGTACGGTGATGATTGTTTATCGCGAACACAAGTGTTTGAGTGGTTTAAACGATTTAAAGATGGCCACGAAGACACCAGTGATGACACTCGCACTGGCAGACCATTGTCAGCAAAAACTGATGCAAACATTGAAAAAATCGGTAAACTTGTTCGACACTTTCCTTGTCAACTCCTGTTAACTCAGACACTGCTCTGATTGTTAAACGGCGATCTTGTCGAACAAGTTTACCGATTTTTTCAATGTTCGCATCAGTTTTTGCTGACAATGGTCTGCCAGTGCGAGTGTCATCACTGGTGTCTTCGCGGCCATCTTTAAATCGTTTAAACCACTCAAACACTTGTGTTCGCGATAAACAATGATCACCGTACACTTGTTGTAACATTACAAACGTTTCACTTGCAGATTTTCCTAGTTTGAAACAAAATTTGATGTTAACACGCTGTTCTTTCTGTACACTCAACATTTTCCGACGCACAGACAAAACGTCAACTACTTAAAACAGACGCCACGGGCAGACTGAGTGCAGGAGGCAGATGAAACTCGAGCAGTAGGCGGAGCGAGAGTCACGTGACAGGCCACGCGACTTTCAGCCGTATTGCATTCGTTTTATTGTTTCACCAGTACTAGTCCGGTTTTTTTCTAGCCACACCTCGTATTCCGCGATCCACAGTGTCTAGATTGTGTCAAGAATTCCACGTTACCTCTCACCACGGACAACGCAGTGGCCGACGGCCTTCACTTAACGACCGACAGCAGCGGCGTTTGCGTAGAGTCGTCAGTGCTAACAGACAAGCAACACTATGTGAAATAATCACAGAAACAAATGTGGGACATACGACGAACGTATCCATTAGGACAGTGCAGCGAAATTTGGCGTTAATTGGCTATAACAGCAGACGACAGACGCGAGTGTCTTTTGATAACAGCGCGACATCGCTTGCAGCGCCTCTCCTGGGCTCACTATCATATCCGTTAGTCCCTAGTCGACTGGAAAACCGTGACCTGGTCAGATGCGTCCCGATTTCTGTTGGCGAGAGCTGATTGTACCGTTCGAGTGTGGCGCAGACCTCACGAAGTCATTGACTCAAGCTGGCAACGAGGCACTGTGGAAGCCAGTTGTGGCTCCGTAATGGAATAAACTACGCCCTATGGGCCAACTGAACCGATTATTGACGGGAAATGGTTATGTTTTTCTACTTGGAGGCTATTTTCAGGCATTCGTGGCCTCATCTTCCCAAGAGACGATGGCATTTTTATGGATGACGATGCGCCATGTCACTGGCCCACAATTGTTCACAATTCGTTTGAAGAATAGTCTGGACAATTCAGGCGAATGGTTTAGCCACCTAGATCGCCCGAGACGTGATATAATCGATAGTTCAGTTCGTCCAAAAAAATTCTGCACTGGTTACACTTTCGCAATTATGGATGGTCGTAACTGCTGCATCTCTCAATATTTCTGCAGGGGACTTCCAACGACTTCTGGAGTCCATGCTGTAACAAGGGTGCTTATTCTAGAATTGAGAACAACTGCGTAAGTTGAAATTACAAGTTTAATGACGCAAATTTTAGCAAAGAATTACAGCTTTTACACAGTTTTCAACTCGACAACATAAAAACAGCACAATGGGTAATGCATCTCGCCAACATCAAAAAGCGAAATAATGCTATACACAACATCATTAAATATTAACTCTCTGAAAGAACATTAATCCTAAGTACAATAATATGAAAGTTTAATTGGAAGTTTCTTTACAAAATTGCTCCTACACCATACATTATGATGTCGGTCAGTACTACGAAAATCGTCCGATTCCGGTTCAAAGTGCGGTACTATTTAGGATGACAATCAAATCTACGGTGGATGGGTAGTTATGTGACAAATTTATGCACAAGATTACCCAAGGCTGCTCGAGTTAACAGTGGACGCAAGCTGGTGAACCAACAAAGTTTACACATCTGGATGCGGTATTTACCTTAAGCTCCGACGAGCTGCTGACTGCAAGGCCGCTATCTCCCACTGAAATTCCTACAAAACTAATCTGGCCTTTGCTGAACTTTCCAGGAGAAACTTTCCCTATGTTTCTCGTTATGCGAGAAAACATGAACTCAGCCCTAGTCTTAGTATGTGGTGATATACACTCGCATGGTTGGAGCAGTATGCATGTTATAGAGCCCTCTCAGTTCTCACAAGAACAGTTGACTAATTTGGCTGATTCGATTCTCTACAGTTGGAGCTGAACGTTAGTACAGTTAACCTCTAGCTGGATTGCAGCCACTGTGAACGCAGTGTCCTCACGAGTTTCCTCTCTGTGTCGTACAGAGCGATAAGTGCTCCGTTCTGTACTTGACGCCACTTCAGAGAAGAGTCCATGAAAATTTCTCTCTTGTCCTATTCGTGGCAGAACTTCCTCCCCCACTTGGGTTCATTCGTTCTCCACGTCACGGCCTTTCTCGACCAATAGGAGTGTTCCTCTTATTTTTTGGAAACTCTCACTACCAATCGCAATGTCCCTTCTATCAGACTGTGTCAAAACTTCAGTGTTTTTCTGCATCCAAGTGATTTTCCGCTAATCGGACGTTTTGTGTCCGTTCTAGATGTCTAAAGTACGTTGACCTTTCCGTGTGTCACACTCACTGGACATGCGATCGAAATGTGTTACTAGTTTTTGTTCGTATCCCATTGGAATTCAGAAATGCAGCTTTCTAAAGCTTTTTCTCTGTCCCTTGTGCAGATGTGCCGCTACACACGGTCCTCCCTCCTGAACCACCTGGTCAGGACCGCTGACATTCCTCCTGCCACCGCTTTAAGTGGTTTCCTTCGTAACCCCTGCAGCGCGCCTTTACTACGCCGTTGTCCACCTGGCTTTTCAAACTGAAAACGACCCACGTTGCCTGTTCCACCTCCTGCTCAAAGACATGCATCATATAGGAACAGTGTGTTAATTACCATCGATTGACTGTCATCCCTTTTTGCGTTACTTACTGATAGGCAAATGTTCTCATAACCACCGAATTACGTTAGGTGTCATATTCACCTACTCGTTGTGGTGTATAAAGCTGTCATGTAAGGTGCGAATCTGACAATTTATTCTGCCACCTTACAATGCCACGTCGAGCTGCTGCACTACGCCAGGCACAAGGAGGTTGGACACAATATTAGTAGGCATCACATGACTTCTGTCATCTCAGTGTGTGTCAATTAGTAAAAGGTCATTATTCGCCCGGAAAGCTTTAGCATCAACATTGAAGTTTTAATTCATTACTGGCTACTGACTTCTTGATTATGGGTAAATAATCCAGCCGTAATTAGGGTTTTACGTCTTTACCCATAAAAGTTTGCCTTGCTAAACGTCACACATTTAACGGATAAACTCATTTGTATGTTACACACGCGAGTGCGACTTGTTAAAGTATTGGGCTTGGAAGGAGGGTTAATCGTAGTTTGATATTGTTTTAGGTGCGACAGTGGCGTTGTGAGGTGCAGAGGCTTACAGGAGGTAGCTTATGTCTTGGTGGAAAACATCCTCCTTCTGGCTCTTCATGCCAAGATTGTCTTCTGGGTATCTGGCCCTTGGCAAAAGAACTGGTACTTCGTATCCGCTGAGAAATTATTTGTACCGCCAGATATGACGTTTTAAAAATTGCCTTTCTTTAAAAAAAAAAAAAGAAAAACTGCTTTCATATTCAACACCAACAGTGAATAAGGCCTGTCTGTTCTCCAATACCACACTCCAATTCCCCCATTATCGTGTACCATTGACTTTGCCGAAATAATAGATCAGTGCCGATTCTAATATAAAGGGCCCCTTTCTCCAAGTCTACCAAGTTCAGCAATAAGGTAAGCACCGTCCACCTCCCCTCTCCTTCCCCAGGCACGAAACCACAGGTCTAGTGTGAGAACAAATGAGCTACTGTCCTCGTGTACCAAGGTAGTGGACCCTTCCCCACCCACCCAGAGGCCAATAGGACCGAGCACCGCCTCCACTCCTACGTTTCTTCATTATCCCAGTTCTGTGAGATTCGTCATTCACTTATGGCCTGTACTCAGTGGTGAGAGGAGCAGGATCTTTTACTTTGTAAATGATTATAGGTGTACAACAAATTTCTGTTTTACTGAGAAAAATTTCCTTACAAACATTTTTTTGGAGGTAAGAATCAAGTTTTCTGTCTCCTCTGCCCATTTCAAGTGTCGTTCGATTGATAATGCAACACTTTTTTTTTGAAAGCAGGTTAGTTTTATTCAGGATTCCAATACATCACATTATTCCCCAATTTGGCTACAAAGCCTTATTTATAAACAGAAAGCACATTCAATGCGACGTCGTTACACCACCTTACTGAGAGTTAGAATGATTTCAAACAGGTATCTGTTCAGCAGTGAAAGTAAAGGTAAAACATTTCAGTCACGTGGTACCCAAGGTCTAGTACCTTCCGCCGCGGAAGTCGAACACGCGGCAGAACAAATGGACGTGGTCAGCCCATAGAGGGCTCCGCCTTCGCGGCGGCCATTCCGCGCAGCGGCTCTCGTGCAGCGAGGGCGCCACCGCTACGCCACGTGCAGACAGCGGCCAATAGCCGCTCCCTCCGGTATCGTATATGGGGACCCGCTCTGCCCTAGTCCAGTCAGTCTGGTACTCGCTCTGGATTTCGTTTCTATCTCGGCGGTACTGCGTTCTGGTCGTTGCTCGTTGTTGACATTTGCCTGGCTCTGGTTCCGAGTGGATTTACGTTTGGTGTTTGACGTTGTGGTTTCCACAAGCCTCCGTTGTTTATCTCTTCCTTGTTGTGTCGCTCATAGTCGTGGTCGGTTGTTGTCAGTTGTCGTTGGTCTGTCGTCCGACTCGTCCTGTGTTTACCCGTGCTCCACCGCCGGCGGCTTCGGTCCGCAGCCCAAGGCGTTCCCGCTGTTGGTTGTGGTTACTACACAAGGTGTACTTCAGAATAAGGTGAAGAAGTCTTATCTTCCATGCTTTCCCATTCATTATAGAAATGCTTGTCCTGTCGTGATGCAAAATGTTTAAAGTACGGTTAACAAGATCATTCCAGACATTCCTGAGTCAGGGCAGGCAATAGTATACAGCAACGCAACAACGTAGCTCTCAGTTGGTGAATGCTGTGTCGATACAAAAATTATTGCCGCTCAGTGGAAATCTTCTGCTATAGTGCACAGACAGAAGAACAAATTTTTGTCTAATGAATAGTGGCTCAAAACATACTTAAGTTTCAGTTTTAAACTGGTGCGTCTGTTTCACGAATGATAAAGACACCTTTGAAACGACAGATAGCCCGCAGGTACGGAAACCTATTTTGTCTGCATATAACGGACATGAAAGACTAGCACTTGGTGTGTGCAGTTTGCCTGCGACTTTTGATGACATTACAAACTGTGTTTCACTTCATGTACTATGTTGTAGGAACAGTGCAAACATTTTTTGGTTTAGATTTGTTTGATTTGTTCAACCTGTGCATATAAGACAATGTGTTACAAATCAGTGTTTCAGTGCCTTGTACTGCTGTTTCTGGCCTGCGCAATTAGTACAGTGAACTTTGTCAACCACGATTAGGAAGAGCTAAAGAGTTTGAGGCGGACATTACTGTTAAAGACAATGCACAGCCACGATTTTAGCATGCTACGTGTGTCTCAGCCATGCCGGCTTTGCAGCTATTGATATTCGTTCGGAGATGCTAACTTTTCGGCGCTTGGGGGTCGGTCGAGAGGTGGCGCGGTAAGCTGATCGACGGGCGACAGCGAGAGGTTTATGGAGGGGGAGAGGACGGCGGGAGTGACCGAGGAGGGGAGGTAGCCCGGTCGGTGAAGAGATGTTTTGAAAAGTTTCTGGAGGCGACAGTTGTAACGGCTGTGTCTTGAGATGGTCTGCGCAGCCAAGCAGTTGGTGGCCGTTAACCGATTCCACTTCATTGGGAGATTGTACTGGTGACCTACTTCGTAAATTCCGTTGGAGGATTATTTCGCTGACCTGATAAGGTGACGTCATTCTGTTTATGTCTTTAACTGGCCATGCACTTTCTGCCTTTCGTATTGCAAGTGTGCCTCACCTGAGACAAACTATTAGCGACTGCTCAGTTATGAAAATTTGTTAGTAACTGAACCGTGAAAATTTATTTTCAAAATATTTTCTTAAAGAATTTACTTTATTTACTAGCGATTCATCAAGAACATTAACACACTATGTGAGCGTGGAAGTAGTTGCCAAGGAGTAACTGACGCAAACAAATTAAATATCAACCAATGCAAATTTTATTCATAAAGCCTTTTCAAAAACAGATTTAAAATTTGTCAGCACAAAAGCACCCTCGAAATATCAAGTTACAATTTAACAAATGTGAATTTTATTCCTAAAAGCTATTTCAAAACAGTTTTAGAATTAGAAGCAGAAAAGAACCCTCGAAATATCAAGTTACAATTATTCAGAGGCAGAATAATATTTTTTTTGTTTCAGTAGGTGCCTTCGGGCTGAGAAGCTTCCACCCCCTTTCAACACGGCCGTAGTCACGACCGCTCACAACGACCTCTGAAAAACTACACTGGGGAAAATCTGCAACACACCAGATTACTTTAAACTAAAAATTTTAACAACTCAGACAAACACATTAACTATGCACCCCGTAAGAGGGATGCAAATGGTACGAACACTCACACTAAGAAATTATTTGCCACCGAAAGTGCAATTTGTTTTTAAAAAGGACTCCTACTGTGGAAGGGTGGCAACTTTATAAAAATGCCTATTTAAATAAAACCCATGAAATTCAGACTTACATAAAATGTACAACATGCTCTACATTACACATATACCGTCTCGCAAGATGATAGGCAAGATAAAAACATATTTCAGGAATTCGGCCTTTAATTCTATAAATTCGTTAACACCGAATCCGACAAACATGACAGAGGCAGCTATTAATGTACGCAGACCGACAGACAGACAGACACTAACTGCCTAACCAAAACGAGCAAGCTGGGGACGGGAGACTGAATTGAACAAGTAACTGAAACAACATATCACTAATCACTCAGCTTCAAATAACTGCGATTTCTGGCGAAGACCTGGCGCAGCATCACCAAAATGCTCTCCCGAACTGTCCGCTGCCAGCCGCTTCAAAGAACGCAGGAAGGCGCGCCGATCTCCCGTCTCACGGCGTCACAGCTCGCGCCGGCCAGACCGATGTCGTGGGTTGACTCCTGTTGCTCTCGTGTCGGCCGCGAAGCCACTACGCCTTGCTATACGGCGCGGCCACTGGACTCACGTGGGGACCTCACATGCGCCGACGCTCCAGGCGGAGAAGTCATTTTGTGTCCCAGTGCGAGACCGACCAACCGATCGTTCCAGCCACCAATGCCCATTGCCTGAGCCAACTCGAGCAGACTGGCGGCCTAACACATACTAGCACTCCGGACGACAGCAAGACACTAACCGCCTCACCAATGCGGACGAGAGACAAACCCAAACTAACTTGGCTAGCCAACTAACCAGACTCGGCGACTCAGACTGACATCCGACTAAACCCCTGCCGAGCTGGTAGCGCGCCTTAAATTCATGTGAACGGGCAACCATTCCCGTTTCACACCAGAGGGAGACACCAAAGCTGCGATTGCCACAGCGGCGCCACCGCCAGAAATGGAGGGCGACTGCTTCACACTACGCGCTGCGGCGCGCTTTTCAAAACAGCAATTTTTACTACGGCTCAGTAATCCATGTTGTGGTCGGACGCTACGCAATTTGTTGCACCATTGTGATCGAACTGTTGTTGCTTGGTGTATAGTAGCGTCGGCATTCTGCCTTACCATCCAAGCCGTCGGGCTTATTTTGTACAATGTTCTAAAACTGAGTGTTTAGTTTGTTGCAGACAATATTGTGAATTAGGAACTGTATGATGTACCAAAGTACATTAACTCTGTGAGACACTCGTGCGGAGGTTTGAACGTCGGCATCCGGGAAGTGAAGTCGGACGCACCTCGGTCGGGCCGATACATCGGGCCCGAGCGGCGCAAGCAGGTGTGGCCCCTGTTGGCTGCTTCGCAGGATGTTCAGATCCGCACTTGGCCGATGCCGTGAGCTGGGAACTATTTGTAAGAGAAGTGTCTGATATATATTGTTGCCTGTGTAGCTGGGAGTTACTGTTTCTTTCAAACGAATATATTTGGTCAAGGTTCTAAAACTGTCTGTAAGTAAACTTACGATAGCCCTTTGGGTGTGCAGTGTTTTCTGTTTTCTATAAAAAAAGGTACTACCTTTCTCATTTCAAAAGTTGTTATACATTCATTGGTAATTAGAGCCAACTGATAGACTTCATGTATAAATGTTCTCTCACTGGGAGTTTATTATTATACATGTTGTTTCTTCACTATTTCGTTAATACAAAATATAGTTATGACGTAATAAGTTTCCTTTAATTTGCGTCTATGGTCACAAACCTTTTGTTAACAGATTACCGGTTTCGGACTTTAATGACCATCATCAGATGTTAAATGCGGAATCAGCACCAGCATCGTCAAATACATATAAATTCCGCATTTAACATTTCACGATGCCACTATGGCTGCAGTACATTAGGACTTTGTTTTTATGAAACAGATCTGATAATGGTCATCGGTAATCTGTTAACAAAAAGTTTGTGACGATAGACGTAAATTAAAGGAAACTTATTACATATACGGGGCACTGTTTTTTCGCGACGATGTCGCAGCTTGTGAAAATAGTTATGACGGTTCATGTGTAAGGTTACCGCTTTTTTTTTTTAAATATATTTAGGCAAGGTTTTAAATCTTTCTGTCAGTGACTTACGGTAGCCCTTTAGGCGTTAGGCGCATTATTTTTTTTTAATGAAAAGGTATTATGTTTCTCATTTGAAAAGTTGTTATATTTTCTTTGGTATTTAAAGCCAACTGATGGGCTTTGTGTACAAATGTTCTCTCTCTTGAAATTATAATAATTAGTTATTTCTGGTCACTGACTATAATGAATATTGTGAACAACGGAAGGTGAATGCTTCCCTGCCGCCGGACACTGTGGCCGAGCGGTTCTAGGCGCTTCAGTCCGGAACCACGCTACTACTACGGTCGCAGCTTCGAATCCTGCCTCGGGCATGGATGTGTGTGATGCCCTTAGGTTAGTTAGGTATAAGTAGTTCTCAGTTCTAGGGGACTGATGACCTCAGATGTTAAGTCGTATAGTGCTTAGAGCCATTTGAACCAATTTTGAGGTATGCTGCCCTGAGGTCCAGTCCTTCCGCTTCGTCCTTCCGGCGTTATATGATACGCCGAGATAATACCGGTATCACCGTCCATCATGCCACACGCGAGCAGATTGCTCAAACTGCAACAATGAAAAGACAATGGGGTGATACAAGCCATGTCTGTCAGCCAGTGGGCGCCCGCCTTGGACATACTTCAGAAGCCATCGGGAGGTTTCGTCTGTGTGCTGATTTCAAAGCCACACTATACCCACAAGCTATCTTGCATTCATTTCCTCTCCCACGACTGGAGAATTAATGGACAGATTGGGACAGGACAGATTCTTTATCAGGTTTGATTTGAGTGAGGTATACTTGTAGCTACCGCTGGATGAGCAGTTCAAGCAATATTTTATGATTAACACTCAGCTGGGCTTGTTCCAGTTTCAGTGACTACTTTTAGGATGTGCTTTAGCTCTTGCTCCCTGGAACAATCTACAGCCAAATTCCCTTCACGTACAAGCTATCTCAATGATACTGTTGTTGCGGATCATGTGCCTCCTGAAAATTCGTCAAATTTAGAATGTTTGTTTATAGAGTAACAAGAAAAAGTGCTTCTTCTTCCGTTAAGAACTGGAAAACTTAGTACAGGTCATAAATGCACACGATATTCACCCTGATCATTTTCACTTCTCTGCAATGCCATGTAACGTCAAGGAGCTGCAGGCCATCATTGGGAAGTCGACATATTATGTTAGGTTTACTGCAAACTCTGTGCAAATTGCCGTTGCCTTTGTGTAGTCCCAAGAATGTCAGGGCGCACTTCAGGAATGAAAGGATGACACTGTGAAGTCGTCGTTGTCTGACATTTTGGTACAGCTGAACCTGTTGTCTTAGTTGTGGATGTATCTTCTTATGTGGCTACAGATATGCTCTCCCACAGAAGTGGTTCATCTAATAGCCCTACTACATTTGTCTCAAAAACTTTCAGTGGAGCCCAGTGCAATTACAGTTAACTTGACAAAGAGGTGCTCACTATTGTCTATGGTGCTACCACCTTCCCCCAATATTTGATCAGCCAAAGATTCTATTTATTTACATATCATTCGCCTCTCATGGCTCTGTTCTATCCTTCCAATCCTGTCCCACTGGAGACAGCAGAAAAAATTGCAGTGTTGTGCTCTGTTGTCGAATTATCAGTACGAGTTGTTGTACAGCCCACTGCTCAACTTTCAAACATTGACTTGTTATCTTGGTTACTCGTTGGTATTGACACAGTGTTTGATTCGTCTGTGGAATCATGTTATCAAATTGATACTCAAGATTTTGAAATTCTTCAAAATTTTCCTCTTGACATTTTGCATATTTCTGGTGCAATTGCTTCCAACACAGCTCTTTGTGTAGTTTTGCGACTTGCGCCGTGGATAGCCAAGGAGTTTGACAGAAACTCCCCATCTGGTGTCACATCGCTATCCTATAATCATGCACTCTCTGTGTGGTCAGGTGTTCTGCTGCTGCATGCATAGGATGATGATGCATGGGTTTTGAATTTTCATTCCCTTCCAGTGGGAAGTTTTGTCTTTGCTCCATCAAGGTGACTTGAGCATAATTTGCAGAAGGAAACTGGCCCATCATCATTGTACTTGGCAGGGCATGGACGCTCTTATTCAGCAAATGACCTCTCATTGTAATGTTTGTGCAGAGCATCAGCCCACTCCACCGCAACGTTTTTTTCAGTGACCAAACATGCCCAGACCATAGGGGGAGATACACATTGGTTTCGCGTCTCCGTTCTCGAATGCGCAGTGTCTGTTGTTCGTTGATACATACAGTAAATTTCCTTTTTGTAATCCGCGTGACATCCACCGCAACTACTCGTACTGTACCGGTTTTGTCCTCTACTTTTTGTCTCGAAGGACTTTCTGACGTCCTTGTCTTGGACAACAGGCCACAATTTACGTCAATTGATTTTCAACCCACAGTGTGTAACACCATAGCTCTACTGATTTCTTTTGCCTTTTGTTTTATTTAATGTTATATCGTTGAGTTTCTGTAAATATTGTTGGACTGAATCCATACCATGAGAGTGTTTATTCTTTTCTGTCAAAAACTTTGATGTCTTTTAGAGTATAGGAAGTGTAATCCCTCTAATATGTACAATATGAGCAAATGATATGTTTTGTCTTTCTCACATAATCTCTTTGGTTATCATTGAGGATGAATAATTTTGTTTAAATGATTTTTTCATAGAAATGTCTGTATGTGCAAATGTTCTGTTTTATTTAAAATGATTGTTTGCGGTTCCAGACTGACGCGCCTAGAACCGCACGGCCACACCGGCCGGCATTTAACTTTCATTCTAAATAGAAAAGTATTTAACTGAGAGATACTTAACCTGTGACCAGTTCATGATTTTGCAATGAAGTACATTTACAATTTTATGTCAGCTAGGAAAATATTTGAAAAGTAATACTGAACCTATGTCCAATTTGTGATACTACAGTGTATATTAATAGTAATGTTATAAAGACCATTCAGTTTGAATAAGCCCTGAAAGTATTAGTGTGTATTGTTATCTGTCAACACTAGACTTAACGTTAACATATACAGGTGTCAGAGTTCATTGCACTCGCGTGTGGCCAAATATAGGTTGTGTTTGTCCGTTAAAGTTATTCATACCTACTTTCTTAAACAAGAATGCTAATCATTCTCTTGCTAATTAGGCTGGCGACCGTTTTCTTTATCCTTCAAACAGTGTAGCTAGGTAAAATGTTATTTGTTACTCTTTGAATATTTACTTAATTTTGACATTCACTTCCGATAAGCCACTTCCGGTAGGTACAACACGGCCAACGTAACAAAATTCCTCTCAGAGGGTAACACTGCTCTGCTTCTTCATACTATAATTACTTGAATAAGAATAACTTCATTACACGAACTGCCTTCTGCTTTGAGATTATGGTATAGTAGTAGCGGACAGAGGTGTTATAAGTTTTACTGAGAGGCTGAACTTTCCGTTCGAAGATTCAAAAACCCGTTCCTACCACACATTGGAGCAAGTCTTGCAAATTGTTCTTTTCTGTTACATGTCCTTGCCACGTGACGGGAAGTCACGGACAGGATTATTACATGGGCGTCGTCACCGTACCTCTTGCACCACCTGCGACTGCCACAGAAACTTTTAGTTCCACCAGGTCATACAGAGTTTCGGCTGCAGGGCAAAGTTTTCTGTAGAGTTTTTGGCAAGAAAAAGTGATGGAAGCACACTGTCGAGGTACTGGTCGTTCGTCTTATGTCGTTTCCTCTGAGCTGCATCAGCGTCGCCAGAACCAGCTGCAGCGCTCGTACGTTAGTGAGTCTGCCGCAGAACTTTTGCCCGCACGCCCAGCGCGCCACTGGGTTCGCAGTAGCAGACGACTCAGCCTGTCAGACCACTGTGGTCGATGCCATCCAGAGTGGTGCCAGCTGAGTCTGACGTCCCGCCGTCGCCGCCGGTCCTCCAGCCTCAGTCGATGTCCTTTGGAGCTGCCGCCCCTGGACAGCTGTTACGACACCCCTGGAGTTCTGCATGCTCTGCTTCAGACCGTAGAGTCTAAATCCCTGGATGTGGGCATCCACCCTGTGGCCAGTTTTTTGACTAGTGTTCGCAGTCATCGGCGAATGTGGGGATGTGGACTAGGAGCTGCCATTGGCTGTCATTGCAGTCCTTCTCTCTTCAACTGGTCCGTATTCGGGCCTTCCCCCTTTCATCGTCTCGTGATTTAGCACTACACGAAGACGGTACGGAGGTTTGTTGGGGAGAAATGTGCTGTCATCGAGAGAGTGAGATCTCCGGGTACAGTTCGTAGCTCACAACGGCTCCACATGCTAAAGACGGTCGCTGCCAGACGCAGCCATGAATGAGAGACGCCGGCGATGCCAGCGCCGTTCACCCCCCTCTGTGATCGTCAATGAAGACTGCAACAGCAACCTAGGTCAGATCTGTCAGAGCTTGTATTATTAGTCACAAGTGTGTTCCAAAGTTTAAAGTTAAAACTGATACGTGACTGTCCTTGACTGCTACTCAGTATGAACGGTATTCTTGTAATCAGCTTCAGTAATAAATATACAGGGTGGTCCATTGACAGTGACCGGGCCAAAGTTCTCACGACATAAGCATCAAACGAAAACAGTACAAAGAACCAAACTCGTCTAGCTTGAAGGGGAAAACCAGTTGGCGCTATGACTGGCCCGCTAGATGGCGCTGCCATAGGTCAAACGGATATCAACTGCGTATTTTTAAACAGGAACCCCCATTTTTTTATTACATATTCGTGTAGTACGTAAAGAAATATGAATGTTTTAGTTGGACCACTTTTTGCGCTTTGTGATGGATGGCGCTGTAGTAGTCACAAACGTATAAGTACGTGGTATCACGTAACACTCCACCAGTGCGGACGGTATTTGCTTCGTGATACGTTACCCTTGTTAAATGGACCGTTTACCAATTTCAGAAAAGATCTATATCGTGTTGGTGTATGGCTATTGCGATCAAAATGCCCAAAGGGCGTGTGCTATGTATGCTGCTCGGTATCCTGGACGATATCATCTAAGTGTCCGGACCGTTCGCCGGATAGTTACGTTATTTAAGGAAACAAGAGTTGTTCAGCCACATGTGAAACGTCAACCACGACCTCCAACAAATGATGATGCTCAAGTAGGTGTTTCAATTACTGTCGCGGCTAATTCGCACATCAGTAGCAGACAAATAGCGCGAGAATCGGGAATCTCAAAAATGTCAGTGTTGAGAATGCTACATCAACATCGATTGCACCCGTACCATATTTCTATGCACCAAGAATTGCATGGCGACGACTGAACGTCTTGTACATTTCTGCCACTGGACACAAGAGAAATTACGGGACGATGACAGATTTTTTGTATGCGTTCTATTTAGCGACGAAGCGTCATTCACCAACAGCGGTAACGTAAATCGGCATAATATGCACTGCTGGGCAACGGAAAATCCACGATGGCTGCGACAAGTGGAACATCAGCGACCTTGGCGGGTTAATGTATGGTGCGGCATTATGGGAGGAAGGATAATTGGGCTCCATTTTATCGATGGTAATCTAAATGGTGCAGTGTACGCTGATTTCCTACGTAATGTTCCACCGATATTACTAAAAGATGTTTCACTGCATGACAGAATGGCGATGTACTTCCAACATCACGGATGTGCGGCACATAGCTCGCGTGCGGTTGAAGCGGTATTGAGTAGCATATTTCATGACGGGTGTATTGGTTGTCGAAGCACCATACCATGGCTCGCACGTTCACTGGATCTGACGTCCCAGGATTTCTTTCAGTGGGGAAAATTGAATGATATTTCTATCGTGATCCACCGACAACGCTTGACAACCATACGTCAGCGCATTGTCGATGCATGTGCGAACATTAAGGAAGGGAAACTATTCGCTGTTGAGAGGAATGTCGTTACACGTATTTCCAAGTGCATTGAGATTGACGGACATAATTTTGAGCATTTATTGCATTAATGTTGTAGTTACAGGTAATCACGCTGTAACAGCATGCGTTCTCAGAAATAAGTTCACAAAGGTATATGTATCACATTGGAACAACCGAAATAAAATGTTGAAACGTACCTACGGTCTGTATTTTAATTTAAAAAACCTACCTGTTACGAACTGTTCGTCTAAAATTCTGAGCCATATGTTTGTGACTATTACAGCGCCATCTATAAAAAAAACGAAAAAAGTGGCCCAACCAAAACATTCATTCTTCTTTACGTACTACACGAGTATGTAATAAAAAATGGGGGTTCCTCTTAAAAAAATGCAGTTGATATCCGTTTGACCTATGGCAGCGCCATCTAGCGGGCAAACCATAGCGCCATCTGGTTTCCCCCTTCAAGCTAGACAAGTTTCGTTGTTTGTAGTTTTCTCGTTGACGTTTATTTCGTGAGGTATTCGAACCGGTCACGATCGGTGGACCACCCTGTATACTGTTACTGAAGTTGTCACAGAAAGTCTAGAGACTGAAGCGTTTCACTCAAGTAACTAATGTGTATTTTATGCGTGTCGTAGTAACACCTAGACGTCGTCCTGAGATGTAGGCTTGCTACGATACACAGAAGTTACTGATATACGTAACAGGACCTCCAAGACATCCTAGAAAACACGGGTGTCGCTAACCGCACTTGCCTAAGCGTGTAGCTGTACGGCAGGCGAAGGACAATGAGACTGCTTGGAGCGTCGCAGGCAGGGCGGCCGCGCCTTGCACCTTCTTTTGCGGAAGGTCGCGCGTGATGGAGTGTAGGGATGCAGGGCGCCTTTGAGGTTTTTGCACACACTCGACAACAATAGCGGTCTGTTTAAAGTAAAAACCCCTCCAGACATCCATAGACATACCAAGCAAAAGCATTATGGTAGACACAATTTGTCCGCGGACTTCCTTCCATGGCAGTATCGGGCACAGTCATTAAGGATCGTCAACGCCAGTACGCAAGGATTTCTAAGTAATGCCTTTACACATCTAAAGAATTATTATGGGGCACTGCTTAAGTATGTAATGCTAGTCCTCACACTAGGGCACTTTATGCTTATAAACTTATAAAGTGATCATGACGTCAGTTCCAGATTTGTTTCCCAAACTGCAGACCACAACTACTACTACACGCGTACTCCGCAGGCTGTAGTGTAGTGCTTGGTGAAGGGTACCTTCTAGAACTACACTACTAGTTCTTCCCCTTCCTATTCCACTTGCAAGCAGAGTGAGAGAACAGTTATTTCATATGCGCTTCCATACTAGCTTTAATTTCCCTTATGTTGTCTTCGCGATATGCAGTTTGGCGGCAATAGAAGCATTCTACAAGCAGCCGAAAATGCCTGTTCAATCAGTTTTGTCAATATAGCTTCTCAAAAAGAATGTCGTCTTCTCTCCAGGGATTTCCAATTCAGTGAATGATACGTTTCCGTAATACTCGCATGTTGACAGAACCTAAAAGTAATAGGCGGTGCTTTCATTCACATATCACAGTCCTTACTGCTCTAAAGACGTTCTGTGTCGCAGTTCCCATTACGCTATTACCATTAAACCGCCGTCGATTATCCACGACTACACACCGGCACACCTCTAAGCTAGGATTATTCATCATCTGCATGGCAGGTTTTGGAAAATGATTCCGATTTTCAAGTGGATCGTCATGGTGAGTTACACACATCATAAAACTGACGTAAGCTGATTGTCGCAGAGATGGTCGCAGGTCATACTCCAAAAAAAAAAAAAAAAAAAAGCTTTGCGAAAGAAGCGGCGAGACTTTCGGCGCAAACCCCCCATGGGTTCTACAGAACGCTGATGACTACTTTGAAGGACAGTAACAGGTGCAAACATGTAAATGTTTTGTATCGGTTGTGAATAAAAAGTTGCCACTATTTAAGTTCCAACCCTCGTATTATGAGAATGTGCTTAGAGAGGATAGCTGTATTGTCTCTAAGTGTTTCTCGTGTTAATAAAATTTGGCGATGTATCGGTTACATTCGGGCAGGTTACTGTTAAAGAAACTACTTATAGCTTACTGCAGTAGATGGAAAAATGTAACCTCCTCCTTCCTCATTTCAGTATTGGCGTCACTGTCTCTCAATTAGCATGTGGTGAAGAATGGACGATACCCTAAATCTCTACATCTCTCACTGTTACGTGTGTGTTATTGTTAAGCGGCTCTGTAATGACGTCATAGAACATCGCCTATACCTGCAATCTCGTCTACTTCCAGTGTTGTACGATAGATCGCCACTGCCTACACTATTGCTTTGAAGTGCAAGCGGTCAAACATTACCTCCTTTTGAGTAGAAAGCATGTATAAAACATATACATATATAGCTCTATTCTGTTTATGGTCTAATAATACCACACACAAGTCGATTCGTATACTAGTTCACCTTGCAGACAATTGTGAGGAGTTTCGTAGCTCACTTCTTTTGTGGATGACAAAGTATATTCCTGAATGAGATTTTCACTCTGCAGTGGAGTGTGCGCTGATATGAAACTCCCTGGCAGATTAAAACTGTGTGCCGGACCGAGACTCGAACTCGGGACCTTTGCCTTTCGCGGGCAAGTGCTCTACCAACGAGACGAGGTACTGGCAGAAGTAAAGCTGTGAGGACTAGGCGTGAGTCGCGCTTGGGTAGCTCAGTTGGTAGAGCACTTGCCCGCGAAAGGCAAAGGTCCCGAGTTCGAGTCTCGGTCCGGCACACAGTTTTAATCTGCCAGAAAGCTTCAAGTATATTCCTGCAAATGAATCCGAACCTAGATTATATACTGATGAGCCAAAACATTATGACCATCTGCTCAATAGTTCGTTTGCCCACCTTCGGAAGGAAATAAATCACTGATTCTGGCTATCAGGAACCCGACAGTTCGCTTGTTTGTTTGTGGAGGGATATGGCATTAGATCTCTAAATACAGGTCATGCAATTCGCGTAAATAACGGGCCGCTGATTTGCGTGCGAGGTGATGGCGCCCAATAGCGACCCAGATGGGTTCCGTAGGATATACATCAGGCGAATTTGGTCGCCGAGACATCAACGTGAGTTCGCTATAATGCCCCTCAAACCAGTGTAGCACAGATCTGGCTCCGAGAGACGGACAATTATACTGCTGAAAGATGACTTCGTCGTCGGGGAAGACATGAAACATGGAGGGATGTAGGTGACTTACAGCTGTCACGACCATAGGTCCCACGTAAGTGCAGGAGAATGTGTCCCATAGCCTGATACAGCTCCCACCAGCCTGCATCCGTGGCGCGCTGCACGTTTCGAGCAACTGTTCACCTCGATGACGCCGTGTGTGGAGACGACCAGCAACCTAGTGTAGCAAAAATAAGTGATTCACCCAAAGTGTCCAAGGAATAGAAAAGCAACTGGAATCACTCAACAGAGGAAAGTCCATTGGACCTGACGTGATACCAATTCGATTCTACACAGAGTACGCGAAAGAACTTGCCCCCTTTCTAACAGCCGTGTACCGCAAGTCTCTAGAGGAACGGAGGGTTCCGAATGATTGGAAAAGAGCACATGTAGTCCCAGTCTTCAACAAGGGTCGTCGAGCAGATGCGCAAAACTATAGACCTATATCTCTGACGTCGATCTGTTGTAGAATTTTAGAACATGTTTTTTGCTCGAGTATCATGTCGTTTTTGGAAACCCAGAATCTGCTATGTAGGAATCAACATGGATCCCGGAAACAGCGATCGTGTGAGACCCAACTCGCTTTATTTGTTCATGAGACCCAGAAAATATTAGATACAGGCTCCCAGGTAGATGCTATTTTTCTTGACTTCCGGAAGGCGTTCGATACAGTTCCGCACTGTCGCCTGATAAACAAAGTAAGAGCCTACGGAATATCAGACCAGCTGTGTGGCTGGATTGAAGAGTTTTTAGCAAACAGAACACAGCATGTTGTTATCAATGGAGAGACGTCTACAGGCGTGAAAGTAACTTCTGGCGTGCCACAGGGGAGTGTTGTGGGACCATTGCTTTTGACAATATATATAAATGACCTAGTAGATAGTGTCGGAAGTTCCATGCGGCTTTTCGCGGATGATGCTGTAGTATACAGAGAAGTTGCAGCATTAGAAAACTGTAGCGAAATGCAGGAAGATCTGCAGCGGATAGGCACTTGGTGCAGGGAGTGGCAACTGACCCTTAACATCGACAAATGTAATGTATTGCGAATACGTAGAAAGAAGGATCCTTTATTGTATGATTATATGATAGCGGAACAAACACTGGTAGCAGTTACTTCTGTAAAATATCTGGGAGTATGCGTGCGGAACGATTTGAAGTGGAATGATTATATAAAATTAATTGTTGGTAAGGCGGGTACCAGGTTGAGATTCATTGGGAGAGTCCTTAGTAAATGTAGTCCATCAACAAAGGAGGTGGCTTACAAAACACTCGTTCGACCTATACTTGAGTATTGCTCATCAGTGTGGGATCCGTACCAGATCGGGTTGACGGAGGAGATAGGGAAGATCCAAAGAAGAGCGGCGCGTTTCGTCACAGGGTTATTTGGTAACCGTGATAGCGTTACGGAGATGTTTAATAAACTCAAGTGGCAGACTCTGCAAGAGAGGCGCTCTGCATCGCGGTGTAGCTTGCTCGCCAGGTTTCGAGAGGGTGCGTTTCTGGATGAGGTATCGAATATATTGCTTCCCCCTACTTATACCTCCCGAGGAGATCACGAATGTAAAATTAGAGAGATTAGAGCGCGCACGGAGGCTTTCAGACAGTCGTTCTTCCCGCGAACCATACGCGACTGGAACAGGAAAGGGAGGTAATGACAGTGGCACGTAAAATGCCCTCCGCCACACACCGTCGGATGGCTTGCGGAGTATAAATGTAGATGTAGATGTAGAAGAGCCCACAAGTTTCCAGTGATCGACGGTCGAATCCCGACGGTCCCGTGCCCACTGGAATCGTAATTGACGATGTCATTGGGTCTATGTGTGAACACGTGGTGTTTGTCTGTTGCAGAACTCCATGTTCAACGATGTCCGATGAACGGTGTGATACGAAATACTTGTGTGTGCTCTTTCGGCAGAGATTACACAGATCACCATCTATCCTACTTTACAGAGCATACGAACCTCCAAACCGCACTTTCTATGAAGGGTCTAGGGGTACAACCATTTAGCGTCTAGTGGTAGTTTGTCTTCCTGCCCCCTTTACATAGATGCTCACGACAGTAGCACGTGAATATTCGACCAGCTTCGCCATCTTTGCCATCTTAGAGATCCTCGTTCCTAGGTTCTGCGTATACTTTGGTGTATATTGCTGAATTGATGTACTGCACAGTCATCTATCTGCTTTCGCAATCTAGTATATGGTATCTGTAGAGTAGTGGAGTGATCTAGCGATGATACAGAAACTGGGAAGCAATCTGCTGTGTCATTGGCTGGTGTTGAATTTATGAAAGAGCTGGTAAAATTGCTAAAACTGATTGTGCTATCAGCTGCAGTATGTATTACCACACATCACCCCATATCAACAGTATCTTTCCCATCCTGTCTGTCCACTGGTACACTGTTGATTATCGAATAATCATTGACTGACACCACTTGGTTGAGTTGGCGGGACACTTGGCAGAACATTCGATGTCTACTACTTGCCACTGTGTAGTGTAACTGTTGTCTGGCAGCATTCCTCAATGCTGCAGACTCATCCTGCTTCCATATGCTGTGCTACCTTGGGGGTGTTATGAATGGCACCTTCCAGCGATGGTCTACACCAGAAAGTAATAATGTACGTGACTGCCAAATGAGGAAACAAGGCTCTTCGAAAAAGAACACTGAGACTTTCACAACCCTGTCACTGTGGAAGATGAACTGTGTAGGTAATCACCTTCGGATACTTGTTTTAACGCCCTACAGTGCCACAAACGCTTCCATTGCGTAATAATAATCTGCCCTTGGTGAAAGTCGCTTATCTCAACTAATTTCAAGATTTGCAGCCCTTATCTTCGCTAGGGTGATACCCCGTCCGTGTCTGCTAAGCTTGCGTAATTTTGTTGCCGCGTCACGTGCGTGCAACACAACCAGGCTGCATCCAACGTCGTGCTGGGCAATCGTCATTATGTTTTGGCGTATCAGTGTACATTAGCTCGCTCCAGATGCCCCTTTCTACATATTTTACATTTGTTGATGATGTTTGGTTTGGGGGGCGCTCAACTGCGCGGTTATCAGCGCCCGTACAAATTCCCAACGTTTTCTCAGTCCAGTCTTGCCATTGCATGAATGATGATGAAATGATGAGGACAACACAAACACCCAGTCATCTCGAGGCAGGTGAAAATCCCTGACCCCGCCGGGAATTGAAACCGGGACCCCGTGCTCGGGAACTGAGAACGCGACCGCGAGCCCACGAGCTGCGGACATATTTTACAGTTGTTACTGCTTCCAGTTACATTGCCGAATATCAGTACTGGGTATTTACTATAATTTTCTAACAAGGGAACCTCCCCATCGCACCCCCCTCAGATTTAGTTATAAGTTGGCACAATGGATAGGCCTTGAGAAACTGAACACAGATCAATCGAGAAAACAGGAAGAATTTGTGTGGAACTATGAGAAAAATATACAAACTGAGTAGTCCATGCACAAGATAGGCAACAACTAGGATAGCGTGAACTCAGGAGCGCCGTGGTCCCGTGGCTAACGTGAGCAGCTGCGGAACGAGAGGTCCTTGGTTCAACTCTACCCTCGAGTGAAAAGTTTGATTTTTTTATTTTCAGGCAATTATTATCCGTCCGTCCGTCCGTCCGATTCGAGGTAACTGCGCCGTAGTATGGGGACGCTACACCTAAACAAACATCGAAAAACACGACGTCAGTCGACTACAGCGCTTTTTTTGGGAGTGATTGTCACATCCAGAATAAAACCTAAATCGGACAAGATAGAAGAATCTTTTTACCCATTCGCCAAGTGTACAAGTTAGGTGGGTCGACAACATATTCCTGTCATGCGACGCACATGCCGCCACCAGTGTCGTATAGAATATATCAGACGTGTTTTCCTGTGGAGGAATCGGTTGATCTATGACCTTGCGATCAAAAGTTTTCGGTTCCCATTGGAGAGGCACGTCCTTTCGCCTACTAATCGCACAGTTTTACGGCGCGGTCGCAAAACACAGACACTAAACTTACAGTGAACAGAGACGTCAATGAACGAACGGACAGATCGTAACTTTGCGAAAATAAAATTTTCAGTCGGGGGAAGACTTTAACCAAAGACCTCTCGTTCCGCAGTTGCTCACGCTAACCACGGGACCACGGCGCTCCTGCACTCACACTCTCCTAGATGTTGCCTAACTTGCGCATGGACTACTCAGTTTGTATATTTTTCTTATTTTTTCATAGTCCCACACAACTTCTTCCTGTTTTCTCGATTGATCTACGTTCAGTTTTTCAAGGCCTATCCACTGTGCCAACTTATAACTAAATCTGAGGGGGTGCGATGGGGAGGTTCCCTTGTAAGTAGGGCATGGTCTGCTGTTTATTATTGTTACATCGTCTGGAATAAGAGTGTCGCGACTCTGACGATGAAAGGGTGGTGGATGGAGTGAGATGGGGGGCTCTGTTCTTACTGGCGCAGGGGTGGCAGAGAGGGGTTTCCCGCCTTTTTCAGGACATTGCCCTCGAGGCAGTGGCGGCACGTGTCGCCTCGTACTGCGGTCAGGGTGTGGTGGGCGGCTGTGCATCTCACGGGGGCGTGCACGGCCGGCGGCCCGCTGAGTCGTCGGCAGAGGCCTCGCCGCAGACACGCGACGCGGCCGGCGGCAACGTCTTGTGGCTTGCGGTAGGTCGCGGCGCGGCCTGCCGAAGGTCCTTCGTTCGCGGTCGCGGGAGCGGCTCTCACCGGCGCCCCACGGCGCCCGCAGTAGTGACCCTGCGGTAGGTCGCGGCCGACGGCGTGACACGCACTGGAGCTGTGGACGACTCTTACAGTAATCGCGTCGTTATTGTCCTCGTCGTGATCTAGCGGTGTCGCTCGTTGTTTCACTGACCGAGTGGTCGCTCCTGCGATGGCTTATGTCTCTGTGACTCACTGTCCCGACTTGGTTAACATATCTCACTTTCATTTCTTATTTGTTTACGTTTCGCAAAGAGGTTTTGATTTTCAAGTACACTACTGGCCATTAAAATTGCTACACCACGAAGATGACGTGCTACAGATGCGAAATTTAACCGACACGAACAAGATTGTGATATGCAAATGATTAGCTTTTCAGAGCATTCACACAAGGTTCGCGCCGGTGGCGACACCTACAACGTGCTGACATGAGGAAAGTTTCCAACCGATTTCTCATACACAAACAGACGACCGGCGTTGCCTGGTGAAACGTTGTTATGATCCCTCGTTTAAGGAGTAGAAATGCGTACCATCACGTTTGCGACTTTGATAAAGGTCGGATTGTAGTCTATCCCGATTACGCTTTATCGTATCGCGACATTGCTGCTCGCGTTGACTACGAGAATATGGAATCGGTAGCTTCAGGAGGGTTATAAGGAACGCCGCGCTGGATCCCAAGGGCCTCGTATCACTAGCAGTCGAAATGACAGGCGTCTTATACGCATGGCTGTAACGGATCGTGCAGCCACGTCTCGATCCATGCGGACGTTTGCAAGACAAAAACCATCTGCACGAACAGTTCGACGACGTTTGCAGCAGCATGGACTATCAGCTCGGAGACAATGGCTGCGGTTGCCCTTGACGCTGCATCACAGACAACAGCGCCTGCGATGGTGTACTCAGCGACGAACCTGGGTGCACGTATGGCAAAACATCATTTTTTCGGATGAATCCGGGTTCTGTTTACAACATCATGATGGTCGCATCCGTGTTTGGCGACATCCGGTGAACGCACATTGGAAGCGTGTATTCGTCATCGCCATACTGGCGTATCACCCGGCGTGATGGTGTGGAGTGCCAGTGGTTACAAGTCTCAGTCACCTCTTGTTCGCATTGACGGCACTTTGAACAGTGGACGTTACATCTCAGATATGTTACGACCCGTGGCTCTACCCTTCATTCGATCCCTGCGAAACCCTACATTTCAACAGGATAATGCACGACCGCATGTTGCAGGTCCTGTACGGGCCTTTCTGGATACAGAAAATGTTCGACTGCTGCCCTGGCCAGTACATTCTCCAGATCTCTCACCAATTGAAAACGTCTGGTCAATGGTGGCCGAGCAACTGGCTCGTCACAATACGCCATTCACTACTCTTGATGAACTGTGGTATCGTGTTGAAGCTGCATGGGCAGCTGTGCCTGTAAACGCCATCCAAGCTCTGTTTGACTCAATGCCAAGGCGTATCAAGGCCGTACTTACGGCCAGAGGTGGTTGTTCAGAGTACTGATTTCTCAGGATGTATGCACTAAAATTGCGTGAAAATGTAATCACATGTCAGTTCTAGTATATTTCCCCAATGAATACCCGTTTATCATCTGTATTTCTTCTTGGTGTTGCAATTTTAGTGGCCAGTAGTGTACTTCACTGTGTCGGAGGACTTTACTGTGGTGGTAGTTTGTTAAGAACGTTTCAAATGACACAATTTCAGAGATTTTACTGGTTTTTTACGAGGGTCAATCAAAAAGAAATGCACAGTTTTCTGTAAAAATACAGTTTTCATTCTGCATGTGTGAAAGTTTGCAGTGTGCAGATATATCCTTCCCCCTTGTTTTCAAACTTATTTCAACCTGTTCCTGTGAGTGGCACCGTGACATCATGTCTTCAAGGTGGCTGCTACACTTGACGTTCGTCAGAAGCAACGTGCTGTCATAGAATTCCTGTGCTGTGAAAACGAGACAGTGGGAAACATCGACAAGAGGTTGAAAAAGGTGTATGGAGATGCTGCTGTCGATCGCAGTACAGTTAGTCGGTGGGCAAGCAGGTTACGTGATGAAAGCGGGTACGGCAATATTGAGGTGAAACGTCCCCTTAGAAAAATTTATACAAAGACTGTGCTTAAACTGACACACAATATTTATAGCGCAACGCAATCTGACTTTCAAAATTCCCTACAAAAGAATGGCCCTGACTAACATTAAACTATACCTTTCACAAATCACTTACCTCACAAAAATCTTCGCTGCTCAAGCTACTGCAATACAGCGAGCGCCACTACTGCCAGCTAAATAAAAGATTCAAACTATGGAAGGCACTAACTACTGATAGGGATAGTTAGCAAATGAAAGATATTAATAGAGAACAAAGAATGTATTTACCTTGATATCATCATATATATAGCAGTTCATGACAAATTACAAAACTCCGCCATCTCTCTCCCCACATCCACCACTGCTGGCGGCTCACCTCCAACTGCGCAACGCTACGTGCTGTTCACAGCCAGCTGCCTAACACTACAATGGCGAGTATTACAACA